>NW_023276919.1:0-36918 GCF_003668045.3 Cricetulus griseus
AACAAAACCTAAGACCAAATGGATCAAAGAACTCAACATAAATCCACCCACAATGAACCTATGAGAAGAGTAAGTAGGAGGTACTTCAAAGAATTTATACAGTAGACCGCTTCCTGAACATAACACCAGTAGCATAAACAAAGAGATGCAAAATTAATAAATGGGACCTCCTGAAACTGAGAATCATCTGTAAATCAAAGCACATAGAGAACAAGACAAAATGTCAGCTTACAGAATGGGAAAAATATTCATCAACCCCACATTTGACAGAGGGCTGATTTGCAAATTATACAAAGAACTCAAGAAGCTCATCATGAAAATACCAAAAATTCCAATTAAAAGGGGGGTAAAGAATTAAAAAGAGATTTATCAATAGGGAAATCTAAAATGGCTAAAAGACACTTTAGAAAGTGCTCAATATATTTAGACATCAGATAAATGCAAATCAATACAACTCTGAGGTAGTATATTATTCCTGTCAGAATGGCTAAAATCAAAAACACTAGTGACACTTTATGCTAGAGAGGATGTGGAGAAATGGCAACACTCTTCCACTTCTGGTGGAAGTGCAATCAGCCACTTTGGAAATCAGCATGGTGGTTCCTCAGTAATGTGGAAATCAGTCTGCTACAAGATCCAGCAAATCCACGTGTGGCCCAAAGATGAACATTCAAACAAGAAAGACATCTTTTCAACTATGTTCATAGCAGCATTATTTGTAATGGCTAGAACCTGGAAGCAACCTAGATGACCCTAACCTGAATGAAGGATAGAGAAAATATGGTACATTTATACCACGGAGTACTACTCGGTAGAAAAGTAAAACAACGTGCAGGCAAATGGATGGAAGTAGAAGAATCCTTCCTGAGTAAGGTAACCCATTCACAAAAAGCAAACACGGTATGTACTCACTAACATATGGGTTTTGGCATGGCTCAAAGATTTCTGGCCTACAATCTACACTGAAAGGGAAGCTAGGAAACAAGGAGAATGTTAAGAGTGACACAGATGATCACCCAGAGAAGGGGAAGGGACATGATGTGGTGAGCTCATTGGGAGCAATGGTTGCAGGGATGAGGGAGTTAGGAGACTGAGAAGGGGAGAAGGGGAGGGAAGGAGAGGACTTGATGGAGCAGGAAGATTGAGTCAGGGGAAGAATAGACAAGAGGGAGAAAAGAGAAACCATAATAGATGGAGCCATTAAAGGTTTAAAGGGAAATCTGGCAATAGGGAAATGTCCAGAGATGTACAAGTATGACACCAACCAGCAATCTAAGCAATAGTCAAGAAGTCACTTTAAATGCCCTTCTCTGATAATGATATCATTAACTACCATATATGCCATCCTAGAGCCTTCATGCAGTAGCTGCCTCCTTTTCAAAGTCAAGCCTGAAGCCTGGTGAGCGGAAGAACCCAGCACCTCTTCTGTATGGCATGTCTCATGGAGGGCCTGATTGGATAGTGAGGCTTGAGTGACAAGAGCACCTCCCATAGGGTTAGAGTGTGCTTAAGTCACAGTATTGTGGTTCCTGGGCATGCCTCCCACAGAAGAAAAAATCCTTTTTGTAGATCTGCAACAATATGCATTTCAATAGCACTCAACCCAGACTCAAATTGCAGACCTTGATATCTTCCTGGTTCCATAGGAACTGACTCTGTTCCACCAGGATGTAATTGAAAAGCTTGTACATACCAAACACCCTCTCTGACAATGCAGCAACACAAATCAGACTAAATGAAATGAATTAGAAAAAGCTCATGTCAGAGACTGAAAGTGTCCATGACATATGTCTCATTGCATGGATATCTCAACACCCTCTGGTCTCAAATGCAACTCAGCTTCCTCTCCACTGTTTAATGCAATGAACTCTCACAGACTCTTCACTTGTGTTCTGACTGTTCAAAACATAGATGGGTACTGTAGTGAAGAACTGACCACAGAAAAAGAATCCATGTTTACATTTTGCAATTTTATTGTTTGCATAGTCAGTAAAAAATATGTGATTCTGCCTTCATTTTGTGTACCCTACAGAACTTGGATCACATTTGCCAGTTTTTGAATACTGTTGCTCCTGAGACAAGGAATTACCTTGCCTACTCCTTCAGTTAGGTAACGACATTGCTAGGTAGAGTCATAAACTTGGGCTACCTTCCTAGGCTTTAAATGAAGAGCAGGGCCCTTTCTTTAATGTTGTTAAAAACCTTGAAATTATTGTCTCTTTCCCATAAATGTATTGCCATAAGAAAATACTAATGCTCTTTTTCTTAAGAAAACAGAGACTTTCATGACTTCCTCCTTGTGCCCTTTTCACTGTAGACCTGAAGGAGTCAAAAGTAATAACCATCAACAGAAACAATATTTGGTCTAAGACATCAGCCCATTATTCTTAAACTCAGCCTTATTCATTTTCTTGTGACCTGTAGAGATTAAGACAGATTCAGGTCCAAAATATCACACAGATGAACTCTAGCTAAATTATTAATGAAATCTTCTAAGAACCTGTACTTACTTACCAGGCCAAGGTAACCCAATTCAGCCACAAATTAATAAAGCCAGGCTTGGCCTAGAGGGCCACAACAAGACAAGGATATGACTGTTTTATTGAGAGGAAACAGATGTTATATATCTTCATCAGAAACATAAGTTAGTGGCAATTTCCAGGATCAATATAGTTGTACTTACCAGGATAATATGAAAATTGCAAGTCATACAGGGTAAACAAGATTAATCTCTAAGAATATTTTTTCTTACACTTACACACTTCATTCATTACTTAGAAATCATATAGAGAAATACAGATTAGCCTTAATTCACCACTGCCTTATTGAGTGCATCAGTTAATCAGGAAGTGGAAGGTACATTGTGTCACAGGAGTCATGGGCTTTAGCCTGAATATCCTATGGCACATGTCTCTCAAGGCAGGTAAGTCAGGCCAACTGCATGGTGCCCTGCAGAGATTTTACCCACTAAAATTCTGACACTTACCACCAGGGTCTTCCATTATTCTGATATTCCCATCTTTCATGTCCTAAAACAATAGCCAGTTAAGGACTATGTTGACCACTTATGGCTTTTACCATCTAAAGTCTTGATATTGTCAACTTCTTACAAAAGTCAATAATCCCATATCCATTAGAGCAAATAATAACTTTGAAGTAACATTTTGTATTCCAACATCCTTCACTGTTGCTGTAATGAATTTATCTAAGTAAAAGCTATTCCAGTAATGAAATAATTTTGTTGTTACCCCTAGGCCAGTGTCTATATTTTTTGGGACCTCAGGAGAGAAAAACAAGTTAGACACTGAAGGAAAAACATATGGAATCATTGTTTATTGATTTTTTTTCTTTTAGTTTGTCACTGTCTTGTATTCAGCTAGGTCTCTTATGCAGCCTAGGCCCACTTGCTCAGAGACATTGACAAATCAGTGGAAGTCTTCTTCCCACATCAACCATGAGTCAACACAATCATTTTCAGGCAGAAATCAGACATTCTGATCTAACTGAGTTCTAACTGAACTCAACTGATGTTTATTCAGATGACACTAGGGAGTTGTCATTTTGATATCTGACGGTAATTAGGAGACAGAGACAATAATACATGAGTAGGTCTTAAAATCGAAAGCCAATGTATCAATCACATAAATCACTTAAGCGGCAGACCAAATACTAAGACAGCAACAACTGGAAAAAACAGTATGCAAGGAAATGGGAAGACACAAGCATCTAAGATAAAGAAGAAAAAAATAATACCCTATCCACAGTAATTTCCCCAAAAAATAAAACATTCAGGAACTGATAACATAAGAAAATTTATCAGGACAAATTGGTGAAGTTCCAACATTTTTAAGGACATGAATATAACAAGGTTAGCTTTTTAGATTACAGAAAATCATCACACAGATTCACATAATATGAGGTCTATACAGGTCACAAAGATACAACAATCAAAAATATGTAAGATATTTTTGAAAGAATGAATGGGTTAGTGAGAAAAAGCCAAGAAATAAGGCAGCAGAAACAGTCAACTTTAATGAAAAGACTAAAGAAAACAAAGGAAAAGGGGGATCATGACCAATGTTACCCCGCTACTATAATTCTATTCATATAAAACTTAATGTATAATTCTATTCATATAAAAATTAAATACACACAGACTTTCCAACTTTCACAAAATTGCCTCAATGAGACCATTGAACTTCTGTTCTACCCTCAAGCTACTGATATTTCTTCCAAAACCATAAGCACCGTGCTCCAAAATTTTCTCCACAGTGGAAGTGATCTCTTGCTATGGACCAGCAGCTCTTTATAATTCCCTTTGATTCAGGTAAATACAGTGCCACTGATTCTCAATAAAAAAATAACATAAAAAATAATTTACAGCCAGCCGTTGGTGGTCCACTACTTTAATCCCAGAATTCAGGAGGCAGAGAAAGGCAGATATCTGGGAGTTTGAGGCCAGTCTTGTCTACAGAGTGGGGTGCCAGAATATGCTCCAAAGCTACACACAGAAACACTATCTTGGAAAAAATTAATGAAATATATGAAGTTTTGCTGGGTTGTGGTAGTGCATGTGTTTGATCCCAGCACTCAGGAAGCAGGGGCAGGTGGATTTCTGTAAGTTTGAGACCCATCGGTTCTAGAAGAGCTAGTTCCAGGACAGCCTCCAAAGCAACAGAGAATCCCTGTCTTGAAAAACCAATGCAAAAAAAGAAAGAAAAAGAAAAAGAATTTAAAGACAGCTACACCAATGGAATTGAATTGAAAACCATGATATTCACACACATACCTATGAACACATGATTCTGGACAATAAAGCTAAAGTTATTCAATGGAAAAAATATAGCATCTTCATCAAATTACATTGACATAACTGGGTGCTGATGTGTAGGTCCATGTCTATTGCTATGTACACAACTTAACTACAAAGGGATCAAAGACCTCAACATAAACCCAGCCATACTGAACTTATTAGAAGGGGAAGTGGGAGATAGACTTGAAAAATTTGTATAGTATTCGACTGCTTCCTGAAAAAAACACCAGTAGCACAGACACTGAGATTGACAAATAATTAATATGACCTCCTGAAACTGGAACCTTCCATAAGGCAAAAGACAGAGTCAGCAAGGCAAAATGGCAGCACACAGAATGGGAAATGATATTTACTGACTGCATGTTTGCCAGAGAGCTGATTTCCAAAATATAGAAATAATTCAAGAAGTTCGTCACCAAAATGTCAAAAAATCCAATTAAAAAGTTCGGTATAGAATTAAATAAGGAATACTCAATAGAGAAATCTAAAATGGCAGAAAAAAATTAAGAAAGTGCTCAATAGCCTTACACAGCAGGAAAATGCTGTGTAAGAATGGCTAAAATCAAAAACACCAATGACAGTTTCTGATGGAGATGATGTGGAAAAAGGAGAACACTCCTCCAGTGCTGGTGGAAGTGCAAAGTACTACAGACACTATGGAAATAAGTACTGTGGTTCCTCAGGAAAAGGAAATCAGAGTCCCATAAAATCAAACATTTCCACATGTAGGCATATAGCCAAAAGAAACACAGTCATACAAAAAAAAAAAGATCTGTTCTACTATGTACATACCAAGAATATTTGTAATAGCCAGAAAGTGGAAGGAACATAAATGACCCTAAACTGAATAATGGATAGACTAAATATGATACATTTACCCAACGGAGTACTCCTATAACAGAAAAAATAATCGAATCTTAAAATTAACAGGGAAATGGATGGAAGTATAAGAAAGTATTCTGAGTGAGGCAACCCAGTTTAAAATAAGAAAACAAGGTATGTATTGACTTGTCTAAGGATTTTATACATGGAACAACGGATCACCAACTTACAATCCACACTGCCAGAGAATCGCAAAAACAGGGAGAATTCTAAGAGAGATATACATTTTCACCCAGAGAAGGGGAAAAGGACAAGGACTCCTGAGATTATTGGGAGCATGGGGGAGGAGAGAGGGAGTTAGGAGAATGAGAAGGGGAGAAGAGGAGGGGAGAGGAGGAATTGAGGAAGCAGAAAGAAGGAGTCAGAGGGAAGAATAGAGGAGAGAAAGAAAAGAAAAACCATAATAGATACAGCAATTATAGGTTTAAAGTGAAAACTGGCAGTAGGGAAATGTCCAGTCATCTAAAACAATGAAACCAACTAACATTATAAGCAATTGTCAAGATTTTACCTTAAATGCCCTTCTCTGATAATGCAATCTACATGTGACTACATCATTTGCCATCCTAAAGCCTTCATCCAGTAGCTGATGGAAGCAGAAGCAGACACCTAGAGCTAAACACTGAGCCACACTCATGGACTCTAGTTTCAGATAATGACTAAAGGGGTCACTACAAGACTGGAGAAGTCCACAGAAACAGCTGACCTGAATAAGGGGGAGCTCATGGACCAGAGATGGATAGCTGGGAAATCAGCATAGGACTCATCCAGGCCCCCTGAACATGGGGGTAACTTAGGAGGCCTTGGAAATCCCTGGGGCCTGTTGTAGTAGATTACAATTTATCCCTAGTATACGAATGGATTTTGGGAGTCCATCCCACATGAAGCAACACTGTCTCATCTTAGAGACTGGGCTGGTTCTAGGCCATGATATAGCAGATTTTGAAAATACTCATGGAGGCCTCACATTCTCTGGGGAGCAGAAATGGGATGGAATAGGGGTTCAGTGGGCGCAGGGGAAGAGGGAGGAGGAAATTGTGATTGACATGTAAAACAAGCTAGTTTCTAATTTAAATTAAAAAAGGGAAAAATGCTCCCAATTTCCATGGCCTTTGGAATATAACATGGAATCAGCCCAATCTACCTGCATAGCACCAGGCACACTTGAGGAATCTCTGCACATCAGGGACTCCTTTTCTGCCCTGAATGTAAACTTCACTGAATCACATCATTGTGGTTAGCTGCACCAGCAAGTTACAAGCATTCTCATCATGTATACATGAAAGACGATCCACATCACTATTTTTCTACAAGTTCCTAAACTATTTGCAATATTTTCAATGCAATCCTGAAAATGGAATACAATATTCAGAACTTCCAGAAAGCAGACCTTCAGTTTTCTTATCTGTCTTCCCACTGCTACCAATAGCACTGATGATATGTGAACACTGGACAGTGATACTGCAAGAATTATACCCCTCCATGCTAGGAATGCAGAGTTTCCTATTACCCATGAATTCCACACTGGGAGGCATGAAGGACAAAGGACATTGCCCAGCTCAACATATGTACCAACAGAACACACTGTTCTGCTCAACTTCCAACAGAATTGAAATCTTACTGGGTGGTGGGGTGGTGGCACATGCCTTTAATAACTGCACCAGGGAGGTCAATGCAGTAAGATCCATGTGAGTTCAAGACCAGATTGCTCTATATGGAGAGTGTCACTAGGACATGACTGTTAAACAGTGAAACAGTGTGGAAAAACAAGCAGCCAATAAATAACTAAGTAAAGAAATGAAATGATAGCTCACCAGACCTCCTACGAACACCATACACTCATTAAGGTATAGCTCGTGGTCTTTCTTACAACTCATTTCAGCAAAGGCAGAAGAAACCATGGCAAGAACCCACAAATTACCTGACACTAGTACTCCTGACTGCTTATACCTGCATCCCAAGAAAACCCACATTGGCTAAGGCCAACCTTGTAGGGCTCATATTAGCAGCTTCCCTAATGGGTGATCAGAGATAAAATGACTCAGACAGCAAAGTCCTTCCAGCTCTGCCCTTAGAGCAGAGTATACAGAGCTCTAGTCTAAAAAGTTTGTATTTTAGTAGCAACACCTCCTCTCTCATATAATACAGCCTGTTCCTCATCCAAAGCACAGGGACCTTTGGGTGCACATTGCATTACACACTTAATGTCCTGTGCAAGAAACCCATTGCCTCAGAACTGGCAAGCCTGAGTGCAAACACAGGTTACATACACACAGTAATGGTTGTTTCTGGGAAACTGAGTTAAAGAAAAACAGACCACCAAATAGAAAACGCAAGGAGGCGGAAAATGCAAGGTGAGCATGATGCATTTAAAATTTCAAAAATTATTTTGAAACCATGAAATATGTTTTATATCCATGTGTTCCAGAGATAAGAAACTAGTATTAGATCAGAAGAATAGTTTCTCTTACCTTCCCTATAAAGATGAACACCATAAGTCAGAAAGATCCCAGTCCTTAGAAGTGGATACTAGTAGTTAAGTAAAATACAATCACATAGACAGGATATTCTTTAAGTAAATTCTTAAGTACAGCATTGATCTAAAACAACATGTTATTCTTCAGGGACAATGTCCTGAGGTGAAGGTCTTGGGGATATGAAAGATAGCACAAGTAGAAGGTAGCAAAGATAAATACTAGGTTTGTGAGGTAATGCAGATGATATGCCCCAGACTAACTAAGCTTCTTGACAAGAATAGCATCCTGTACACCACATAAATTGAGTGAGAGGTTGGAAGTATATGGGAGAATCATATGAAGTCATCAAAATATCATATAATTGGAGAAATTCAGATAGAGACTAATCAAACAATTCCACACAACAGAAACAAAGTATCTCAAGAACATTACTGACTTAAGACACAGTGGCCTTAGGACAGAAAACAATAGCTCCATATGCTAGGAAGAGTTTGGTTCTCAGGATGTGAAGACACACTTCCAAATGTTCCTGGCCCCAGACCATTAACAGCTCTCTAAAACATATTTCAGGTTTTGGAAAGGAGCTCTGATTATTGTCAAATAATGGCACCAATGAAAGCTCTCAAGCCCAAACCCCAAGCTGTTACTGAGTCCGCCCAGCTGAGGGCTTAAATGAAAGCCTTGCTTGATGAGGTGAGTTCTTAACACAACTGTGCTTTATTTACAAATAATTCTTACCTGGTGTCATATTACCCACCTGACAAAACTGTGTTTATTCTCAAGAAAAGAAACCTAGAATTTTCTGACACCAGGATTTAAGGTTTTTGGGACCCTGTAATACCTCCTTGTCCAGCTTGTGAGATGCCTGGTCTTTGATATGGTGCAGGGCCTGGTGGCTTGTGGTAAATCAGGGGTAGATTCTTTGTAATCGTTTGCAGCCGAATGTCTGGACAATGTTGATGAACGAATATGTATCCTAGCATCCAACAAGGCTGGTTAGAATGTACTTATCTTTGGGTGTTTCAGAGGCAGTCCTCCCACAGCTCAATTCTATTTTGGGAGACATTCTATTTCCTAAGCATTGGTAAATCCTTAATATCAACAATTCTACTCTCCTAATTATGGAGTAATAGAAGACTGCTACCTAACACATGAGATGCCTCTGGACAACCTGCATAAAATTAACAAAGAATGGAGATTGCACGTAAATGTTAAATGCAGAGTGTTGAATGTCAACAAAATACTGGAAAAACTAGGCGTCTCTGAGATAGGCAAGCTGCTTTCCATATATTCTACAAGAATTTTGTAGTTGTGCCGGGCATTGGTGGCAAACACCATTAATCCCAGCACTTGGGAGGCAGAGACAGGTGGATCTCTGTGAGTTCAAGACCAGACAGGGCATCAGAGTGAGTGCCAGGATGGTCTCCAAGCGACACACAGAAACCTCCAAAAATCCAAAAAGAAAAAAAAGAAAAAAAAAGAATCTTTAAGTTGACTAGAAACCTTCCTCTATATTCATCTCCCTGCTCATAATACTCTGATCAAATTAAGCCTGCATAGCAAAATTAGTGAGAGACCTCCCCGTAGGTCAAACAATTTACTTGGGCCAAATGGGATTTCCCAAGACAGGGAATCTGGCCAACCTGCATAAAATTATCACTCTCCCCACAGATATAGGGAGGACTCACCACACTGTCTGCCACACCTCAGCATCTGATCCTCCCATCTGCAGACAGCATCCCCTAGCTCACCATTTTGTGGTTTTCCAGGTAACTGAAGCTCTCAGCTCAGCTCCCTGTAGCAGCAACTGCACCACAGCAAACAAAACCGCTGTCTCCTCTTCAAAGTCAAGCCTGGTGAGCAGAAGACTCCTGAACCTCTTCTGACTGGCAGGTCTCCTGGAGGGCCTGATTGGATAGTGAGGCTTGAGTGACAAGAGCGCCTCCCATAGGGTTAGAGTGTGCCTAAAGACACACTATTGTGGATCCTGGCCATGCCTCCCACACAAGAAAAAAATCCTTTTGTAGATCTGCAACAATATTCATTTCAATAGCACTGGCCCCAGGCTAATTTGCAGACCCTGAAACCTTCCTGGTCTCCATAGGAACTTCCCGTTGTCCTCCAGGATATAATTCAAAAGTTTCTACACACCAAAGAACCTCCCTGACGATGCAGCAAACCAAATGGTACCAAATCAAAATGAATTAGGAAAAGCTCACGTGGGAGACACAGCACGGGGATGGAGCAGATCGCTCCACAGCCTCCCTTTCCTCATTACACTGCCCCCTCCCTCCCCTGCCCTCCCTTCATCCCCTGCCCTCCATCCCCTCCCTCCCGTGTCTTTTACCCCCTTAAAAAATCACAAAATCCTACCTGTGTCCTAAGTCTTCTAAAATCCCGGGAAGGAAGTCCAGAGGCGAGCAGGCGGAAAAGTGGTTGCTTGGGAGCGCAGGGCACACTGGGAAATGTAGTCCCGGGCGAGCTCTCAGCAGGGAGCGGGAAAACTTTTCAAGGAACTGCTGGCTCACCTGGCTGGCTTTGCAAGTGAATGAGCAAGTGAGTCAGTGAATCAGTGACTCAGATAATTGAGCCAACCAGGGAATTGAATGCAGGCGGCAGCCAGGTGACAGCAGTCAAGTCAGTGATGCATTTTACAAAGGGCAGGCTGGCGAGCAGGGTGGGGCAAGAATGGTGATGGATGGGGGTGTTTATTCATGAGCTCACCTGCACCTGCATGCTTGCTCCCGCCTGGGAGTCCATGAGTAAGAAATCAAAGGAACGAATGAATGAATAAATTAATTAATAAACTATGTAGCCATGCAACCACTGATGGCCTTAGAGTTGTCAACAAGGAGCTATCACCTGTCAAAGTCAGATTCTGGGGCAAGGGAAAGTCACCTGGAGAAGAGCAAAGAAGGTTGATCCCAGGGCAAGGAAGGAACCTGAGGATTAAAGAGGCCCCTTGACCATGAAAGGTTCCCTCAGAAGAAGGCACAGGCCCTGGAGAGGGCTGTTGTGTAGTGACAGGCAGGTGCTTGGGAGAAACCACTGGGCAGGGAGAAGGAGGGGAATCAGAAGAAGGAACAAGGCCAGGTTGCCCAGGACCTGGGGAAAGGGAGAATCCAGGATATCAACAATTATTATTAGGCAGTAATACATTTTCTGTGTGATATTATTTCCTGTGTTACTTACAAAATATTTGAGTTATTAAGGACACTGATTGTAACTGTGGTGGCATAGACCTTTAGATCCAGCACTCAGGAGAAACGGGCAGTTCACTATGGTTTAGGCCAGCTGGTCTACAAAATATACTCCAGGACATCTTGGGATTCACAGAGTAACCCTGTCTTGAAAAGCAAACAAAAGACCACTGTAACAAACATGTTTTAGTTATCTCTCAAAGATACAAATTAAACATCTTGTGTGTCCTTATTTTTCTCCTATTTTCTCCTATTTTTCTCCTTAGGTTTTCTACAGCAATTTTCAGAACCTGCTCATCATCCCCGTGACTGTGGCAGAAGCAGGACACAAGGGCAGGTGGGACCAAGCAGAGCAAGCAGATCATGAGCATGGAGAAGCCTGGGGTGGGAACTGGGTACCTGGCACCTCACACCTTGCAGGACACAGGCCCTCTGAAAGTGGCTGCTTCATGAGGCTGCCAATCCATGGCCAGAGCCACAACTAGCCCATCCCAAGATGCATTCCCAGAGAGGCAAGCTCTGAACTACAGGTCCCAGCATCCATCCTTGCAGAGCCCAGGTGGTTTTGCTATGTGATAGCACCTGGAACACATATCCAGGATGGGTAAAGCTGCCAGCACTATGAGTGCTCATGAAAACATCCAAAAATGTGACAATTTACCCCACGCCAAGAACTAAGCTGAGAACCTGTGATCCCATGTAAACCCCATGCTCAGCAAAAGAATGTCACATGTAGGCATTAGATCCCAAGTAGATCCAGGTCCAGCTGCCCCCAACCTATTGTTATTTCCCCTCACCACACCCAGAGCCATCTATCCTGCTGCATTGAAATGAGATGAGGAAACAAGGGGGCTTACCCCAGACCCAGCACAGACTTCCTGTTCCTCCCTGAGCTCCTTGCCCTCTCCATTGCATCCAATCCAAAGGAGTCCGGCCCTCAAGCTGCAGGAGAGGTGTTTCCCTTTTGTTGTTGTTTCTGATATATTTTCCAACTTCCTTGTACCAGCCACCCAATCTCTCCTGCCCTGAAAACAAACCCCTCTGGAAGCACCTCCCATTTCCAATTTCTTTCTATCAGTTCTTCCTGGAGCACACTCCCAGCCACTGCTCTGAGGCACTTTATCAAAGTCCTCCTTGTGAAGGACCAAAAATTAAAATTAATATTTTTTTTTAAAACTTTGTGTCTCAAAGAAGGAAATACTAATGTCTACTCAGTTAGGAATGCCATGGCTGTCACCTGAGCCCTGCTCTCAGAGAAAGGGAAGTGACTGCCCACCTACTATATCAACATTCCTTTGTCTGCTAATTGCTGGTAAAGGTTCTTCGGTCCATGAGATAACTGACAGACCCTGTGACTCTGTAAGCCTGCAACCCCATCCCCTGTCTTATATTACTCAAATGTATCTTTCTTGAAATATATGGTTGTTGCGTTATTCTGGATTTTGTATGACCTTAGGTAACCATGGAGACTTTGTAATTCGTGACTTTCAGCTTTACTGTTGTTCCCTATAAAAACCCTTCTCAGTTATTTTTCAAGGCTTCTGCTGCTTACACATGTACAAGTCCAAGGTAGCTTCAATTAAAAGAAATATTTGTGATTGCACCGGTGGTGGCATTTGCATTGTATCTGTCAGGTATTTGGGGTGGTCTCTCC
The DNA here is from genome assembly GCF_003668045.3 of Cricetulus griseus. NCBI lineage: Eukaryota > Metazoa > Chordata > Mammalia > Rodentia > Cricetidae > Cricetulus > Cricetulus griseus. The sequence continues at coordinate 13,027 of NW_023276919.1, forward strand.
GGGGATCTATGAACCTGGCACAACACTTGATCTCATAATGAGCCCCTATTTCCAATGATGGGGTTCAGCTCTCATCAGTCTCACTGTTAACAACAGGAGATCCAGCTGACTATGTCTTGCATAATACAGTGTATGCACAAGCTTCCACCACAGCAGCTGCTGCTGTTATTTTGGAAATAATGTTCCTTCCTATTTTGCAGGCACTTTGGTGATTGCCTTGGGATTATTTCCACCTCTGGAAGACATATCCCATTTTTCTTTATTCTGGATGCAATAGTTTATCAGCCTGTAATTAATCAAGTAGAATTCACTAGATGTAAGCTTTGGAACCTAAGCTATAAAGTGGATTTTTGAAGTTCACACGCTTGTGGTGCAATGTGAGAAGCTGACCTTGCGGGGCTGTAGTGGGAGCCAGCCGAGCACCCAGAGGTTTGTTCCTGAGAGTGGGAGTTTGGACTAAAGGAAGGCAAGCTAGACACAAAATAAAATCAGGAGGGCAGTTTCAGTTAATACTGAACACCACAAGATTTTATTTCTCACCACTCTCTCATACCTTAACCAAAAGGTAAACATGGTATACTTTACACGAGCAAACACACTATTCTTCCTGAATTATCCAAGGGTTTGGTAACCACACTTTAGATTCAACTTGTAGCTACCTGTTCTTGAGGGACAGGAATCAGCACATCTCAGACCAGGTCTGTTTTTATTTAGAATAAGACAGCCAAGGCCATTATGGAACATTCTACTGTAGCCACACCTTTGAACTTTATGTTTTATGATTTTCTAAGGACAGTTGTGAAATCCCCACCCTTAAGCCAAGATGGAGTGCAGCCATCTCTATGGGAACTTGCAGTGCAACGTGATTCTCTCATCTACCTGCCTTTGTCAAAGGCAATTGTGAGCAAAGGGAGGATGTGGGGGTTCATCTCTTTGCCTGACTGACATCCAAACAGCTACCCTGCTTTTTAATATTTTTTTTAGTTCTTGTGATGATGTCATGGATGGTCTGGAGCTCCTGGGTATACTGTAGCTTATTTTACTGTCTAAGCCTCTGGGGTGACTGGGATTGCTGGATCATTGTGAGAGGTACCTCACTACACAATTTTAAAGTGAATTTGTAGTGAAAGGATGATAATTGTTACATACATGTTAGGGCTAGGGATTGATTCCTTCACAACATTTTAGAGATTTTCTCTGTATATTAGTGTTCATTTATCTTACATTCATGTTTGATGCTGTTCATAGCTGCCCTTGCAAATTCTTTAGTCAGCCTGAAAATATTCCCCATATTGAAATATTTTGAAAGTCTTTTAGGTTATTGCTTGCTAAGCTCTAGTGAGTAAGGGTAGATATCAAAGATGATACAGTTTTTATTAGTTATGTTTTGGTGTGTAGTTTTTGTGTATGTTTGTGGACTCCTTTCTACTTTACACAAGAATTAATGTAGTGCACACTCATCTTGAGCTCTCTACATGGCACAAGAGGATGTTGCAGGCTTGATTATTCAGCCTCTACCTCCTAACTGCTGGTGATAAGTGTTTGACACTGTGTCTCTCATTTTGTTGGGTTTTTTAGAAACAGTCTTACTATGTTGCCCAGACTAGCCTCAAACTCTGGCTTTCTCCCTGCTTTAGCTTCCTTAGTCCTAACTCCAGGGAGTTACAAGCAGTTTAATCTTGAGTTACCAGACCAAATTGATGACCAAGTTTGTAATTTAGGTGTCCCAGAGGAAATGTAGCAGTGAACTCAAGTCTAGCCAAAGATACTTAACCATTGCACTGAGGAGCTTCACATTAGTTACTTAATTTGGGGATTTCTATTAATCAACAGGAAATCAAATAAACTTAAAAATGAATTTAGGCAGGCAGTGGTGGATCAAGTCTTTATTCACAGCACTATAGATACAGAGGCAGATGGATCTCTGAGCTGAAAGATAGCCAGGGCTACAAAAACAAACCTGTCTCAAAAAGTATATATATATATATATATATATATATATATATGTGTGTGTGTGTGTGTGTGTGTGTGTGTGTGTGTGTGTGTGAGTTATTTTAAATTATGTGCATGAATGTTCTAACTTATGCAAGTACCCATGGAGATCAGGAAAAATTGTCTTCTGTAGGTGCTGTAGTTACAGGTGGGTGACAGCCACAGCATTGGGGATAGAAATATAACTCAAGTACTTTGATAGAACAAGAAGTGCTCTTAACCTGAGCTTTGGTTCTAGCTCAATACTACTCACAGTTAATCTAAAGATATTATTGTTGTTGTCTTTTGCTGCACATTTGGGGGATATAACATGATCCACCAAACACAATAAATCCACATGGAGTTTATTGGGAAAAGGAATAAAGGGAGGGGTAGGTGGTAACCAATAGGGAGCAGAAAAGGAAAGGGAGAATAAAGGTGGCAGGCACTTGCTTAAAAAGGGAAAGGGAACAGTTAAGAATGAGGCTGAGCAGTTGGGACCTTTGAAACCAGAGTCATGTAACTGCCTTTGACCAAGCTGTACATAGTCTCTGCATGCAGAGTCCTAATGCAGTCACTTATCCCATGCACAACACAGCTATGAAACCTTTGACAACCTTTGAACTGTCAGTGAGGAGCAAGCACCTGTGAAAGACAGATCCCATGGCAAGGGAAGGTCATCTGGAGAAGAGAAGAGAAGACCAATGCCAGAGCAGGGAGGGAATCTGAGGATTAGAGAGGCCACTAGACCAGGAACAGATCCCCAAGGAAGCAACAGGCCCAGGAGAGGGCTGGTGTGGAGTGACAGGTAGGGGTCATGAGAAAACACCAGGGTGGAGGAGAGGAGTTGGGAACAGGATCTGGGCCATGTTGCCCAGGACCTAAGGAGAGGGAGAATCCAGGCCATCAACAATTATACTTAGGTAGTACTAGCTTTTCTGTGTCCTATTATTTCCTTTTTTACTTACAAAATATTTGAGTTATAAAAAGTTATAAAGACCTGGGAAATGGTTTCACATGGTATTAATCCCATCTCTTGGGAGACAGAGGCAGGTGCATCTCTATGTGTTTAAGGCTACCCTGGTCAACAGAGTGAGTCCCAGGATAGGCCCCCAAAGCCACAGAGAATCTCTGTCATCCAAACTGACCCAATAGGCTTCATCCCAGAGAGGGAGTGACGGTTCAACATGGAAAAATTAGTAAATATAATCCACCACAAAAATAAACTTGAGAAAACACATTTTTTATTATCTCTTTACATGCTTAAAAAGCCATTGACAAAAACAAACATCATAAAAGTCTTGGAGAGGAACCAGGCGTTGGTGGTACACGCCTTTAATCCCAGCACTTGGGAGACAGAGGCAGGCGAATCTCTGTGAGTTTGAGGCCAGTCTGCTCTACAAAGCGAGTGCCAGGATAGGCTCCAAAGCTACAAAGAGAAATCCTATCTGGAAAAACCAAAATAAGTCTTGGAGACATTATGGATACAAGTTACATACATACACATAATAAAGGACATTTAAAGCAAGTGTATAGACAACATTGAGTAAAATGGAGAGAAACTCAAAGGAATTCCAAAAAGTCTGGAACAAGATAATGTTGTGAACTCTATATCTACTCAATATAGTACTTGAAGTTCTTGATAGACCAATAATATCACTGAAGGACATCAATGGAATATAATTTGGAAAGGAAGAATTAGAAGCATTGTTACATATAGGTCATATTATGGTACAGCCTAAGTGACCCTAAAAATTCAGCAAAAGAATTACAGGTGATAAACAATTTCAGCACATTTGCTCAATACAAGAGTAACTAAAAAAAATCCAAAGCCCTCCTATATAAAAATGACAACAGCCCGAGAAAGAAATAAATGAATCAAAACCCTTCACAACAGCCTCACACAATATAAATTATATTCAAGTAACTCTAAAACAGCAAGTGAGACACTGTGTGATAAAAACATTAAGTATTTGAAGGAAGAAGTTGAAGAAGACATGAGGAGATGGAAAGATCTCCAATGCTCAAGGATCAGTAGGATGAACACAGTAAAAAGTCCATCCTACTAACAGCAGTCTACAGATTCAGCACAATCCCCATCAACATTGCTGCACAATTCATTAAAGACCTGGACAGGACAGTTTGCTTTTTCATATGAATAATAACAAACCAGGATAGCTATCTTGGTTGTGGGGATGGCTATTCTAGGTAGTCAAAGTGACTACCTCAGGAAATAGCTAAAATTTAACAAGATGGGGCTTTTTTGTTTGTTTGTTTCTTTTCTGGATTTTTTGAGACAGGACATCTCAGTACATGTGGATCCAGTCCTGCAACTTTCTTTGTAGACCAGCTAGCCTTGAACTCACAGGGATCTGCCTGCTTCTGCCTCTCGAGTGTTTGGATTAAAGGCGTGCACCACCAATGACCTCCAGGTCTTTTAATATTAAAGGTTTTAAAACAGGAATACATATCTTTAATCTGTGTCTTTGGAGGTGATAAAATCCACCTTTACCAATTTGGTGTTGGTGCTCATCTTTAATCCGAGCCCTCAAGAGACAGAAGCAGTAGGATCTCCTGAGTTCTCAGACTGCCTTGTCTACAGAATGTGATGCAGGGCTACACACAAAAATAAAAAAAGTCATGGGAAAAAAATACTTCTCTCTGCAAACCATGCTGTCCTTGAACTCACAGAGAACCACCTGCCTCTGCCTTCCCAGTGCTGAGATTAACGGTGTGTGCCAACACCACCCTATAGAATAATCTTCATTTGTGTCCTAAAAATCTATTTTTTAATATCCTGGACACCCTTCTTATGTTGAATAAGAGAATCACTCAGGTCAATATTTTGCAATGGTCTGTGCAAGCAAGCACATTGTGTGGAGGAGGAAGAGGTTGTACCTGTGAACTACAGGAGGAGAGCTGGGTCATCTACTGGAGACAGGGGTGATATTGGAATCCGTGTCTCTGCAGATCTCTAAAAGGTCCCTGTCTGGAGTCCAGTCCAGGGCCCTGACCCCGGCCCCCCGTGCTGTGTCTTTACGCACACTATAAGCCTTAAGGAAGTTCTGTTGTCATTCAAGCATCACTAGCCAATCAGAGGCAGCAGGCCAACCGGCCAATCACAAGTCTTGCAGGACACTTCCTGGAGCCATGCTGCAGGCTTTGTTTTACAGCAGAAGAGGTACCAGAGGATTGATTGCTGCTCTGTGAGTGCTACTGTATGGGACTGTGAGAAGAACATGGATGAGCGCAGAAGCCACAGCATGGTGAATGATGGGATGCTACCCCAAGATGGGGAGGACAGGATGGGGAGGCATGGGAGATGGTTTGGCAGGTGCTACAGCAGGCTGTGTGTGAACCTCCTGCCGCATTCAGTGTTCTGTGTGGTCCCATGTGGCCCTAGCAAACTCCTCAGTTCTGGGGCTGGAACATGAAAACTTCACGGCCCCTTGACTCAGCACATCCCTTGCGGGGACGTCACGGGTGGTTGTAGATGTGGCTGCTGGAAAAAAACTGGAAAAAAAGATAAAAAACCAGTTGTAGCCTCCCCGCCTCCCACTGTATGTGGAAACTGAGGATTGAAATGTATCAGAAAAACCGGGGTCTGTTACACGGACCTGAAAAGAAAAACCAGCAGATTTACATTTAAAAATCTCTCAATAGGGAAGAACAGAAGAAAAATAAAGGATAATTTGGTTCTCTATTTGGTTTCAAACATGGGACCTGGGCGTGGCATAGACTCGGTAGGAATCCAGTTCCCCCTCCCCCTGCTGCACGCATGCAAGTGGCGATGGGGTGAAAAAATGTGGGCTTTTTTTTTTTTGATTTTTCGAGACAGGTTTTCTCTGTGTAGCTTTAGAGCCTATCCTGGCACTCACTCTGGAGACCAGGCTAGCCTCGAGCTCAGAGATCTGCCTGCCTCTGCCTCCTGAGTCCTGGGATTAAAGGCGTGTGCCACCATCGCCCAGCACAGTGTGGGTTTTTCTAGTTAAAAAATGGGAAAAGCTGGGCTTTGGTGGCACACGCCTTTAATCCCACACTCCGGAGGCAGAGCCAGTAGGATCTCTGGATTACAGAGTGAGTACCAGGACAGGTTCCAAAGCTACACAGAGAAACCCTCTCTCAAAAATCCAAAAAAAAAAATGTAATAAAATTCGGGTCCCCAGTGAGCCGCACCATTGTTAGACCCCCGAAAACTCAAGTATCCGGGGTCTTAGGCCAGGTTCGCTGTCACCCCAATCACCAGGCGGATTCGAGAGCTTGCTGCAAACTGCACGAGGCTTTATTGTAATTTAACGAGCTAACCCCATGTTAGCTCGGGTCTTTCAACCACCCACCATGGCGGACAGCTAGAGAAGACGGCTCCTTGGGTCTCCCAAAAGATCTTATAGGGCAGCGTAAGGGGAGTGTCTAGGGGTACGCACAGGCTTACGATTGGTGTGCTCCCAGGCTTGGAGGGCTTGCCCTGTGTTGATTGGTCAACTGGTTGTTATGGCTCATAGGCCCTCCCAGGGTGGTTGCTATGCTCTCTACGTCATTGCTGTGCGCTTGTCCGTAAAGCACACCCAGAGCCATAAAGCATAGCGCCACCAGCTAACTTCTGATTGGTTCCTTGTCACGAGACAGGCATCTGACTTTCTGGTTTCTAGGACAAGGTCATAGAAGCACATGTTCAACCATTATGGCTGCCAAAAGGGAAGCCGGTTCCTTCACCATCACAAACCCTGACCTGTTGCACTGTCTCAAAAAAAAAAGGAAGAAAGAAAGAAAGCAAGAAAGAAAGGAAGGAAGGAGAAAAGAAAAGGAAAGGAAAGTCTTGTTTGATCAGGAAAATCCTAAATTCAATAATGTTTTAATTTTCAAATAGTTGTCCTGGTGTCTGGCAGAACTATGCTTTACTTAAGAAGGAAACTGGAACTTTACGGCACACCACGCATTAAGGTTGCTTTTGACCCTGTTATGCCTCCTTGTGTAGCCTTTTACAGGCCTGTTCTTTGATATGGTGATGGTTCCAGTGGCTGGTTGTAAATCACGGGTGGCTCGTTTGTTATGGTTTGGAGTCTAAAGTCTAGACACTCCTAGTGAACCAATGTATATCCTAGCATCCTATAATTAAACAGGCATGATTTTTGAGGCAGTCCTCCCTCAAGTAAATTCTACTTTGTGAGACTTACTATCTCCTGAGCATTTGTAAAAAACCTTTGTGTTACCAAGGATTTCATTTAAGCCCTCAGTCAGGAGGAGGAACATTCTTGGGATAGCTACTAACAGCCTGGGGCCTAGGGCTTGGGTGTTTTACCTAAGGGTCTGATGTCCTGACAATTAAAAAAAGAGGCGTGCTGTGCTGTGGTGGCACACGCCTTTAATCCCAGCAGAGACAGGCAGATCTCTGTGAGTTCCAGACCACAGTGGTCTATAAGAGCTAGTTCCAGGACAGCCTCCAAAGCCACAGAGAAACTCTATCTAGAGAAACCAAAAAGAAAAAAAGGAAAAAAAAGGAGGCTTATCTAAAACTAGGAATTTGCTTGGGAGAACTGGTAATGATCTGGAACAAAGCCCTTGTGGAGAGGTTGCTTCAGATACGAAGAACTCAAGTCTTCCCACTACATGGAGCTATGGTTTTTGATCCAGGGCCACTGTGGGCTTAGTCAGCAGTGATCTTGAGATAACCTGTGTTCCCCTGGTGCAGCATTGTTTAGTTAGGTTCTTTCCTGGGTGTGTCCCATTGCATGGTAGTTTCTACTGACTTAATAGAAGTCTTGCATTTTCTTCCATTTTCTCCCAGGAAGTAGTGTACAAGATGATATGTTTCTTAAGAAGCTTACTTGGTGCTGGGCGTTGGTGGCGCACACCATTAATCCCAGCACTAGGGAGGCAGAGGATGGCATATCTCTGTGAGTTTGAGGCCAGCCTTGTCTACAGAGTGAGTGCCAGGATTGGCTTCAAAGCTACACAGAGAAATGATGTCTTGAAAAAAACAAAAAAAAAAGGAAGAAGAAGCTTACTTGGAGTGACATATCCTGTGCAAGACCTCCTCATCCTTGCTTTTAAATTTTCTGCCTTTTACATTTCCTATCTTACTCATCCCCCACCACCTTCACCTCAGGATGTGGTCAGTGAAGAAGACCCTGCTGTTTCAGGGCTCTGGTGTACTTGAAGAAACAATTCTCGGTATATTTTTGCTTTGTAAGTCTCCCATCTGCCCAAGTAGCTAGACATGCTGTATTCTGTCTCTATTTAATTTGTTCAAAGTGTTACCTGGAGTATGAAGCTAAAATATACTTAAGGTTGACAGAATATATGAAATGAAAAATGTGTCTAGACTCTGGAGCAGTGGCTGCAGATGGATGCATGATATCATTAAATGCATTTTCTTTATTAGTCTCCTAAGTGTGTGAAGTGATTTTCCATGGTAAGGTGTATTAATCCTACAACAGCTGCATTTCCATTATGTTACAATTTTTTTCTCAAAGCAAGCTCTGTTTTGAGTCTCAGGTGGCCTTCATTCCAATCTGTTGCTCTCAAGGGCAATGTCCTTCCTGTATTCAGTACTACACCTTCAAAATTCTTAAATCACTCACCACCTCAGCGATTTCAAATTGTCCATTTAAGTCATGTAGTCAAATATACAATGTAGTCACAGGAAAAGGGTTCCCATGCGGGGGTATTGCTTCTGCCTTCAGTACAATATAGGAGGAATAGTTTACACTGCAGTAGGATTCAGGATAGGCAACAGCTGCTGTAGTCACCATTATGGAAACAGACCTGATTGTGGTAGTGTAATGATTTTGTAATTTTCAAGAATGTTTTTATTTTTTGAAACAGGGATTCTCTGTGGCTTTGCAGGGTGTTCTGAGACCAGCTCTACATGTAGACCATACTGGTTCCAAACTCACAGAGATCATCCTGCCTCAGCCTCCCGAGTGCTGGGATTAAAGTCTTATGCTACACATGCCCGGCTCCCAGAATGTTTTAAATCATGTCATGTGAATTAACAGAACATATTGTGTGGGTGTACACTTGGGAAAATTATCTTGAGCCAATGAATTTTGAATTTGCAATTAGGTAACTCTCCTCTGCAAATATGCTCTATCCTGCTTGACAAAGTTATGTCATCTCAGAGGTTTCAGAAGCAGGTCATTGATTGTAAAATTGTGTCAGGTTACAGAACTCTGTAGCCAACATATGCACAGTGGTCTGGATCTGGAGTAGAAGCCAGGACAACCATCCTCTGTGCTGTGTCTTTAAGCACACTCTAACCCTTAAGGAACTGATCTTGTAGCCCATGCAACAAGAGACAATCAGGGACTCCCAACCAGTACAGCAACTGTGAGTCTTGCAGGACATTTCCTTGAGCCATGGTGCAGGCTTGGTTTTACACAGAACTGGAACAAGTGTATTGATTGTAGCACTATGAGTGCTACTGTAGGTGATTTGAGGTGAGCATGGATAAGCACAGAAGCAACAGCATGATGAGTGAGGGGATTGAATCCCAAGATGGGGAGTACAGGATTGAGAGGCATGGGAGATGGCGTGGCAGGACCTCCCAGAGGATGGGTGGTTCCCTACCAGATTCAGTGTTCTGTGAGGACCCATGTGGTCCTAGCAAATCCAAAGACCCTGATGCTTGTCTGATGAATATTTCACTCTGTGGGCAGCATCTTCAGAAAGCATTTCAATCAGAGAGCTTTGTGTAGAAATAATTTTATATTCATCACCAATGTCCTTTTGGTGCATGAGGAAGTCAAGCTGTTAACTTCGAGAGGCATAGTTATTCTAGTGTCTCCTATAATTTATGCACTTCACTTTTCATACTAGGGTATAAGATCCATTTGGAGTCAATTTTGTGCATGTTGTAAATGGCATTGTTTTTCATGCTTGACTAGGCCTGTTTCTTCCTTGCTGGAAGTATAGAGCTGGAAGGTCTGTGGTTTCTGTATCATTTGATCTCTCATCACCTGGTAGTGGGAATGCTAATATTCTAGGCCCAGCTGGGTGGTCCTAGCAGCTGAGGGACTCTGGGAAGGCTTAGCAATCATGAGTACTGGTGGCAATTAGCTTGCAGTTTCCAGGATTCTTCTATTTTTCTCTCCTTCTGCTCTAGTTAGATGTAAGGAAGAACAAAAGGTATACCATCGTGTGTGTGTGTGTGTGTGTGTGTGTGTGTGTGTGTGTGTGTGTGTGTGTGTGTGTGTGTCCAGAGCAGGTCTGTGAACTGTCATTTCTTCTGGAATTTCTATGGATAATGAGTCAGACAGTGGTTCTCTTGTCTATGCTGTGATCTGTGCTGTTGCCCATCTCCACTAAGCCTTAATGTATATGATTTTTTGGATAGCATGAGACTCTGCAGCACCAGCATGGAAGGATATGATGCTTTTTGTATCACTGTCAAGTGTGCACTCACAGTCAGTGAACTTGGTGTGCAGTGGGAACACTGATTGGAAAACACAGAGTTTGCCTTGTAGAATTTCTGAATATTGCATTCCAATTTTAGTTTTGTCATACAAATGTTACAAATATTTCAGAAAATTGCAGAAATATGGTGATATGGATTTTCTCTTAGAAAACATGATTGGAATGTTTATGACTTTCTGCTGCCACCATCCACAATAGTGGGATTAAGTGAATCTCAGTTCCACGGGACAAGAGGAGTTTATAGTCTGTGTAGTTCTCATGTAAACACGATATTAGGGAAGTACTGAGGGAAGGAACCACATCTTGCACCATAATCCATGTGGCAGGAATCAGATGATAAATTATCCATTCGTGTTGCTTGGGATTGGGCATCAGTGGGTCTGGGTTTCCCTACTATCACAGGAGGCATAAAGGACTTCAGAGCCATAGCAAGAAATCTCCTCCTGTTGCAGAGAGAGCTCTGGAGCATGGACTTCGACAAAAGTAATATCAGTAGCTGGAGAGTCAGAAACAGAATTATAAGAGTCACTTTGAGTTAATTTAATTGGAGTTTTGAAGTCTTTGTTTATTTCATCTCTATACACTCAGATTCATAGGTATTTAGATGAAATTGGTCAAGATCACCCTTTTCCTGGCTAAGTTTCTTTTGTTCTTTTGATTAATAATTGACTATATTTTCTGGCCTCTGTTCTTGTTTTTTTTCTCCATACTCTTTATTCTTTTAAAAATATTGTAGACATTTTAATTGTTGTAGCTTCATGGTAATTATAGAAGTCATATTATGTCTGTCTGTGTACTATGTTTTCATAATCCCATTGAACATTCTCAGTATTGCCACTTCGAATGTACCATTTTATATTGTTAATTTTATTGTTTTGTAAATGCAACTTTGAAATCAGTATTTTGTTATAAATTATTGAGCATTTTTATTGGATTGCACTCATTTTTGCTGCAAATGTAACATATACAACTCTTAATTTCGATGCATCATGTTTCTATGGATGATTCATTTACTTCTTATTTACCTATGTTTCTTGTTCTTGTTGTTTTTAATCTGGGGGAAAGTTTTAGCTTATCAGATAAAAGATATTGTGGATCTTTCCAGGTATCTCCACACATTTTCTTTTGGGGGATGACCTGATTCCAGATCCTGACACTCAAGTGGGTCATAATTATCTACATTTCCTATCCTGTATACATATAGAAAACATTTTCTCACATGAACAAACACATGCAAAACATAGGAATAAACATGGTAAATTGGTAAATCCTTATGCCATAAGTTTTACTACCATTAATTCTACTCTTCTACACCACAGTTTAGCTATGACACAGTACTCTACACTGGAGATTGTACTGATAATTTTTATTGGACAGAAAACAAAAACCTGGTGTCAAATAGAGGGGTTAATGGTGAAAGGTCAGAGAAGCAGAGAAGCCAGCCCATAGTTCTTATCTCTACTGAACCCTCAGAAACAAGGTGCGATCTTGAACCTAGGAACCTTCAGAATGAACACAATGAGCTTCTGTCTCCTCCCACCGTATATTCCTCTCTCCACCCAGAAATATTACTTCTATCTCCAACTCCCAAGTACTGGGATATGGTTTGAGTGCCAACACCTATCTCTGTTTCTCTTTTAGATTGAATCAATCAAGTGTAGCCAAGGGTGTCCTTGGATTCACAGAGATCCACTTACCTCTGCTTCCCAAGTGCAAGGATTAAAGGTTTGCTCTAATATGACCTGGCCTCTACAGGCCTCTATGGCTTGGCTCTACACTGTGGTCTTTAGGCAAGGTTTGTTTTTATGTTTTGTTTTTGGGTAGTTTTTTGGTTGTTTGTTTGTTTGTTTTGTGTTGACACAGGGATTATCTTTGTAAATTTAAAGCCTGATCTGTAACTCAATCAAATTCACGGTGATCACCTACCTCAGCCTCTCAAGTGCTGGGATTAAATGTGTGTGCCACCTCCACAGGCAAGCTTCATTTGTTAAAGCAGAAACAAAATATTACCACACTTGGAGAAACTACTTACAGGCTTCACAAAATTAATGCCATATGGACCTTACTGATGTGATTGGATTTACTTTTCTGTCATCTGTGAACAGAGTGAATTTAACTTCTGCTACCTCCAGCTACAGTGCCATGATACAGGAAAGTTGAGTCCCAGGTGAAAAAGGAATTTCTGAACCGCAGAAGTTTCTCTGGCGTGCATGGTGTTATGTGGGTCAATTGGGCAGAATCCACAAGTTGGGTCTTCATGTATGTAGCAGGTAGCAGATGTTAAATTATTCTTCTAAATCATATTCTGTGTGGCCATCAATTGGGCTGCGTTTGCCTCAAGCCACAAGGGGAGAATCATTGCAAGAGATTACCCACATTTGTGGAGACAGCTCTAGACCATGGGGCATATCTGTTTGGAAGAAATATCGATAGGTGTAGGTTCAGAAGCAGAAAAGTCTAAGGGTCCATTTAGTTAATTTTGTGGGAGTTGTGAAGTCTGTTTATTTAATTTCTAAACAAAGAATCATGTGTAACTAGGTAACATTGGTCAAGATCCCAGTTTACCTGGCAGAGTTTCCTTTGATATTTTGATGAGAAGTTGATTATATTGTCCTGCTTTTGTTCTTGGCTTTTTCTATCCATCCCCTTTATTCTTTCTCAAATATTGTACCCCTTGTCAATTGCTGTAGATTTATATAACTATAGAAGTCTCATTGTGTCAATGTTTGTGTTTATTTTTTGTAATCGTTTTGTGAATTCTCTGTTTCCAATTTGCATATAGCTTCGGAATTAGATTTCCTTTTATAAGGTGCCAGTAGAGTGATTGCTGTGCTATGAGTGCTACTGTAGGGGATTGTGAGGGAATTACAGATTACCACAGATACCACAGCATGGTGAGCAAGGGGATGCTATCCCAAGACAGGGAGGATGGAATGGGGAGGCATGGCAGACCACGTGGCAGACACTCCTGGAGGCTGGGTGGGAAACTCCTGCCAAATTCAGTGTTCTGTGAGGTCCCATGTGGTCCTGACAACTCCCCAGATTTTGTTGATGGCCAATGAATACTTCACTCTGTGGTCTGCATCTTTGAAAAGTGTTTTAATCAGGGAGCTTTGTGTAGAAACATCTGCATAGTCAGCATTCAGTGCATTTGGTAGTCAAGTTTCCAAACTTGGTGGGGCCTAGTTGCTTTAGTGTCTTCTATAAGTTCTGCACTTCACCTTTAACATGTAGGTGCAAGATACATTTGGAGCCTATTTTGTGCATGCTGTAAATGCCCTTGTTTTTCTTTTTTGACTAGTCCCCTTTCAACTGGGCAGGGAGGACAGAACAGGGAGGACTGATATCTGTCTCATTTGATTTCTGATCACCTGCTAGGGTGGTTGCTAACATTCTAGGCCCAAGCATAGTGATGGTGGCACACACCTTTAATCCCTGCACTCAGGAGGCAGAGGTAGGTGGATCTCTGTGAGTTCGAGACCAGCCTGGTCTACAAGAGCTAGTTCCAGGACAGCCTCCAAAGCCACAGAGAAACCCTGTCTCAAAAAAAAACATTCTAGGCCCAGTTGGGTGCTCCTAGCCAATGAGGGACTCTGGGAAGGCTTAGCAATCAGTAGTATTGTTGTCAGGTAATTTGCACTTTCTTTCCAGGATTCTCCTCTCCTTCTGCTCTAAGAAGTTTTAAGGAAGCATACAAACTATACCATGGTGAGTGTAGGGCATTCAGAACAGGTCTGCTGAGCTGTCATTTCTTTTGGGATTTGATTGAGCCATGAGACATACTGTGGTATTCTTGGTCCATGCTGTGACCTGGGCTTCTGTCCTTGTCCTCTGAGCTTCGCTGTATATGGATTTATTGGAGAGCAGGAGATACTGAAGCCCTGGCATGAGATGATATGATCCTTGCAAGATCACTGTCCAGTGTGTACACACAGGCACTGCATTTTCTGGGAAGTGAGAACAGAGATTGGCAAAGTGACAGTCTGGTTTCTAGAATTACTGAATATTGCATACCACTTTCAGATTTGTCTTATAGATATTACAAATAATCTAGAAAATGGTAGAGAAATGTTGATGTGCATTGTCTTTTAGCAATACATGATTAGAACATTTTTAACTTTATGCTACCACCAGCAAAAACAGTGTGTTTCAGTGAAGATTAGTTCCAGGTGAAAAAATTAGTTTCTGTTCTTCAGATATTTCTTAGGTGTGCATGGTGTTGGGCGGGGAATTAGGGCAAGATCCGGGGAATTGTGGCAGGATTCACATCTTAGGCTAGATTCCATGTGGCTGGAAGCAGATTTTAAATTTTCTCCCACGTTGTTTTGGGATTGGGTATCAGTGAGATTCGGTTTACCTGAAACCACAACAGGCATGAAGGGCTGCAGAGCCATGACAAGAAATTTCCTCATTTTACAGAGTGAGCTCCCGAGCATGAGACTTCTGTCTTCAGAAGAAATATACACAGCTTGAGGGTAAAAAAAAACAGTTTAATGGTATCCTTGAGTTAATTTAATTGGAGTTTTGAAGTCTTTGTTTATTTAATCTCTAAACACATTGACTTCTACGTAATTGGATAACATTGGTCAATATTACACTTTGCCTGGCTATGATTTTTTGTTCTTTTAATTAATAGTTAACTACGTTTTCTGGCTGCTATTTTGGCTCTTTAACTCTATAATCTTTATTTTTTACAAATTTCATGCACTTATTGATTGTTGTAGGATTGAAGTAAGTATAGAAGTCATATTATGTCATTCTGTGTACTATGTCTGCCAATCCCTTTGAATATTCTGAGTATTTCCACTGTGAATATAGCTTTTTAAATTTTTTGTAAATGTAGCTTTTTAGTCAGCATTTTGTTATAAATTGTTCATTATCATTGGATTGTATTTATTTTATGCTGCAAATTTATCATATACAACATCTTAATTCTAATGCATCATCTTCCCAAAGATGACTCATTTACAGGTTTATTTATTTGGGTTCATTATTTCTTTTTTTCTTTTTGGTTTTTCAAGACAGGGTTTTTCTGTATAGCTTTGGATCCTATCCTGGCACTCACTCTGTAGACAAGCCTGGCCTCAAACTCACAGAGTTCCACCTGCCTCTGTCTCCCAAGTGTTGGGATTAAAGGTGTGTACCATCAACATGCCACCTGTTTGTTTTTTCTTATTGCTGTTAACCTGTAAAAGGTTTTTGGCTCATCATATAAAACATGTTGGGGATCTCGGCAGCTAGCTCAGCATATCTTCATTTGGGAGATGGCCAGAGTTCAGATACCAACAGTCAAGTGGCTCATAATTATCTTCATTCCATATCCTGTATACATATAGAAAATATTCTATCAGGTGCAAAAACATATGCCAAACATATCAATAAACTTGGTAAATTGGCAAATTCTCATACCATCAATTCTATCACCATATATTCTACTCTATGACACACTAGTGTACAATGGAGATTGTAGCACTAATTATAGTTCATCTTAATGATAATAACTTGAAGTCAGATAGACGTGCTAATGGTAAAAGATAAGAGAAACACAGCAGCCAGACCTCCTTCTTACCTCCACTGAATCCTCAGATCAAAGGGTTGATCCTGTACCTAGCAAGCTTCAGACAGAACACAATGAGCTTCTGTCTCCTCCGAGCATGTATTTCTCTACAGAGGAATATTACTCCTCTCTCCACCTTCCAATTACTGGGATAATGGTTTGAGTCACCACCACCATGTTCTGTTTGTCTTTTAGACTGTGTCAATCTGGTATAGCCCAGGGTAGCCTTGAAGTCACAGAGAACTAACTGCCTCTCCCTCCCAAGTGTTGGGATTAAAGGTATTCTCCACAACGGCCTGGACTGTATGGCTAACTACTGCCTAGCTCCACACTCTGGTCTTCTAGCAAGTTTTTTCTTTATGTTTTGTTTGGTTTTGTTTTTCTGTGGGTTCTCTGATTTTTTTGGAGATTTTTTTGGAGTGTTTCTCAGTGTAGCTTTGGAGTCTGATCTGGAACTCACTCAAATTCATGGTGATCCACCTGCCTCTGCCTGTCTAGTCATGAGATTAAAGGCATGTGACACCCCCACCTGTCAAGCTTCATTTGTTAAAGAAGAAAAAAATACCACCACACATGGAGAAACTATTTAAAGGCTCCACAAAATTAATATCATATGGATCTTGATGTGATGGTTTTCATCCTTCATTAATATATAACAATATAACATTAATATATGTTAATTTTCTGCTACCTCATGCTCCAGTAGGGTGATTAAGGAAAGTTGAATTCCAGGGAAGAAAAGAAATTGATCTGCAGGTGTGCATGGTGTTGGATAGGTGGATAGTGCAGATTCCACGTGTTGTGTCATGATACATGTGGCAGGAAGTGGACAGTAAAATACACTACATTATTTTCTATGTGTGCATCAGTGGTACTAGTTTTGCTCAAAACACAAGGAGACATGAGAGATTGCAGAACCGTAGCAAGGGATTACTCTCATTTTTGGAGAGCTCTAGACAATGGATCCTCTCTTTGAAAAAATAGGTGTGGCAGTAAGATCAGAAGTAGAATCGTTTAAGGTCATTTTGAGTTCATTTTATAGACTATTTTTGTCTGGGGTGGAAGTCTGGATCATGAACCATTGATGAGCATTACCATTGGATTGTATTCATTTCATGCTGCAAATTTACCATACACAACACCTTAATTCTGATGCTCCATGTTCCCAAGGAACACTCATTTGCTTCTTTATTTATTTGGGGTCTATTTTTCTTGTTGTTTTTAAACCATGATAGAGTTTTGGCTCATTGGATAAAACATATTGTAGATCGTGGCTGATTGCTCAGCACATCTTGTTTTAGGCAATGACCAGAGTTCAGTTATGGACATTCAAGAAGATATTATCTTCATTCCATATCATGTATTTGTTTAGAAAACATTCTCTCTCATGCTCAAACATATGCAAAATATAGCAATAAACTAGGAAAATTTGTAAATCCCTATATAAATATTATTTACATCAATTCAAATCTACTACTATGGCACACTTCTCCTGACAGGATAGTGTAGCATTAATTCTAGTTGGTCTTAATAATGAAAGCCTGGATTCAGATAGAGGGGTTAATGTTGAAAGTTCAAAGAAGAGAAAGCAGCCCCTAGTTGTTACCTCTAATGAAACCTCAGACAAAAGGGAAGATGCTGTCTAGGAAACTTCATACTGAATACACAAAGTCTCCTCCCACATCGTATTCCCCTCTCCACCCAGTCATATTACTCCTGTCCCAAGCTCCCAAGTACTGGGAGTCACCACGACCACCTCACTTTGTTTCTCTTTTAGACTGGATTATTCTGGTGTAGTCCGGGGATGCATTGAAATAAGAGAGATCCACTTGCCTCTGCCTCCAAAGTGCAAGGTATAAAGGTTTGCTCCACCGTGGCCTGGCTTCTATGGCCAACTACTGCTTAACTGTACACTCGTGTCTTCAGGCAATTTTTGTGTTTCTGTTTTCTTTTTTGGTGGTTTTTTTTGTTTATTTTGTTTTGAGACATGATTTCTCTGTGTAGCTTTGGATCCTAATCAAGAACTTGCTTGAATTCAAAGTGATCCAGCTGCCTCTGCCTCTCAAGTGCTGTGATTAAAGGCATGTGCTACCACCACCTGACAAGCTTCATTTTTAAAGCAGAAACAAAATACAACCACTCTTGGAGAAACTGTTTATAGTGTCCAAAAAATTAGTGCCATATGGATCCTACTGAGGTGATGGTTTTCATTATTCATTAACACATGATCAGAGTGCTTTAAACTTTCTGCAACCTCTAGCTACAATGGCATCACTCAGGCAAGTTGAGTTCCAGGGAAGAAAAGGAATTAATGATCTGTAGAAGGTGTGCATGGTATTGGGTGTGTGGACAGAGCAGATTCCACATGTTGTGTTATGATACATATGTCAGAAATTGGACATTAAATTATTCTTCTATGTTATTTTCTGTGTGTGCATCAGTTGTGCTGGATTTGCTCAAACCAAAAGAGGACATGAGAATTTGCAGAACCATAACAAGAGATTACCCCAATTTTTGGAGGTCCTGACTTCTACTCCAAACTGAGGCATTTAAAAAACTACAGAGACAAGAATGTCAATATTACATAACCTTGTCACCAGATCTGAAGCAACCTCTCCACAATGGCTTTGCTCCAGCAAATGACTAGCACTCCCAAGCGATTTCCTGCTTTTAGACAAGGCCTT
Source organism: Cricetulus griseus (assembly GCF_003668045.3). Taxonomy (NCBI): domain Eukaryota; kingdom Metazoa; phylum Chordata; class Mammalia; order Rodentia; family Cricetidae; genus Cricetulus; species Cricetulus griseus. The sequence continues at coordinate 31,654 of NW_023276919.1, forward strand.
CTGTTTTATTGTCAATATATCAGGCTTTTATGGAAAGCTCCCAAAGCCTAGGCCCCAGGCTGTCACTAACTAACCCAAGAATGTTCCCTCTCCCTGCCTTGTGGCCTAAATTAAAGCCTTGCTGGATTAGAAAATCCTTAACACTACTGAGTTCGAAATTTCAAATATTTGTCACCTGATGTCCTATTCCCCTCCTGGTAGAACTCTGCCTTTCTCTAGAAGAAAACTGGAACTTTATGGCACAGGCTGCTTTAAGGTTTCTGTGACCTTGTAATGGCTCCTTGAGCAGCTTGTTACAGTCCTATTCTTTTACATGAACATGGGTCTCATGGTTGGTTATAAATCAGGGGTGGCTCATTTGTAATTGCTTACAGCCAAATGTTTAGATAATGCTGTTGAACAAATATCTATCCCAGCATCATAATTTCTTTTCTTCTTTTTTTTTGGTTTTTAGAGACATGGTTTCTCTGTGGCTTTGGAGGCTGTTCTGGATCTAGCTCTTGTAGACCAGGGTGGTCTGGAATTGACAAAGATCCACCTACCTCTGCCTCTAGAGAGCTGGGATTAAAGGCCTGTGCCACCAACACCTGGCGTGTGAATAATTAAGACTTGTGTACAAACATCTTTGTATTCATCACCAATGTCATTTTGTCCCATATGGAGGGAGACTTGCCTAATTTGGAGAGACCTAATTTCTCCAGTGTCTTCTAGAAGTCTTGCAATTCACATTTAACATTTAGGGATAAGAGACATTTGAAGTTCATTTTGTCCATGTTCTAAATGAATTGTTTTTGAGACAGGGTTTCTCTGTGGTTTTTGGAGACTGTCCTGGAGCTACATCTTGTATAGCAGACTGGTCTGGAACTCAGAGATGTGCCTGCCTCTGCCTAAGTGCTGGGATTAATGGCGTACACCACCACTGCCTGGATACTTTCCATTTTTTAAAAGATTTATTTATTTATTATGTACACAGTGTTCTGTCTACATGTATACATGCAGGCCAGAAGAGGGCGCCAGATTTTACTACAGATGATTTTGAGCCACCATGTGGTTGCTGGGAATTGAACTCAGGACCTTTGGAACACCAGGCAGTGCTCTTAACCACTGAGCCATCTCTCCAGCCCCACTTTTGGTTTTTTGACACTGGATTTTTCTGTATAGCTTTGGAGCCTTACTTGGAACTTGCTCTGTAGAACAAACTAGGCCCAAACTCATAAGAGATCTGCCTGGCTCTGCCTACCAAGCACTGGGATTAGAACCTAGGTCATTAAAGACAGGAAGGGAGGGGAGTAAGCAAAGGGAAGCTGTGGATTGCAAGCCCTCCAATCTGTTCCCAAGCTCCATCTCCCACATGAGCTTTTTGTAATTAGTTTTGATTTATTCTGATTTGGATCCCTACATCCTCAGATAGTTTTATTTGGGTGTAGAAACTTGTCAGTTCTATCCAGGAGGATAAGGGGATATTCCTATGGAGACCAGGAAGATAGCAGGGTCTGCAATCTGAGCTAGGGGCTAGTGCTTTTGAAATGCATATCATTGCAGTTCTAGAATCCCTATGGCTTTGGAGGCTGTCGTGGAACTAGCTTTTTTTTTAGACCAGGCTGGTCTCAATCTCACAGAGTTCCACCTGCCTCTGCCTCCCTAGTGCTAGGATTAAAGGTGTGTGCCACGACCACCTGGCTGTTTTTGGTTTTTAAAGACAGGGTTCCTCTGTATTGTGTTGGAGCCTCTCCTGGAACTAGCTCTGTACACCAGACTGGCTTTGATCTCAGAGTTCTGTCTCCCCTTGTCTCCCGAGTGCTGGGATTAAAGGCATGCACCACCAATTCCCGGCTTCTTTGATCCATTTCGACTTATGTTTTGTGCATGGTGATAATTATTTAACACTCTGAAGTCTTTATAACATGTCAGCATCTAGTTATACCTGTAACATTTATTGAAGATGCTTTATTTTATACATTGCATAATTTTAGATTCATTGTCCTATATCCGGTGTTTGTAGGTATGTGGGTCCATATTATGGTTTTCATTTGATTTCGTTGGTCTACTTTCTTTTGGATTATTTAGATTGTTTTGTGATTGAGCATCAGTGGGGATGTATTTACCTGAAACAAAGGGAACTATAAGGAAATGCAGATCCATAGCAAAAGGTCACCTCCACTTCTAGATAGAGCTCTGGATCATGGTGCTTCTGTTTTAGAAGAAATATCGGTAGCTCATGGGTCAGAAACAACAGTTCAAGAGTCATCTGAGGTAATTTTATGAAAATTGTGAGGTCTGTGTTTATTTATTCTTTCATACCCATGGGAATATAGGAATCTGGGTAATATTTTCAACATCACCTCTTTCCTATCCTATGTTTTCTTTGCTCTTTTGATTAAAAGTTGACAATATTTTTCTTGCCTTATTTTTTTCCTTTTCCTAACCTACCGCATCATTATTTGAAAATATTTTACATACTTTTGATTTTTGTATCTTTGTGACACGTATACACATCATATTATGTGAATTTGTGAACTGATTTTCTGTAATCTATATTGATGACCTAGTTATATTCATTTTCTTAAAAATATTGGTCCTCCCCCAGTTTGTCTTCATACAATTTCTTATTTTATCAGTTCCTGAATGTTTTATTTTGGGGGAAGTTGCTGAGGAGAGACAGTTTTAGGTTTTTCATTGTCATCTTAGATGCTTGCCTTTTCCTATTGACTGGCATACTGTGTTTTCCAGTTTTTGCTATCTTTATTTTTGAGTCTTTGCTGCTTAAATGACTTCATATGATTAATACATTGGCTTAGGATTTTTTATTACCTTCTCATATATTACTGTCTCTGTCTCCTAATTAACCTCAGGTATCAACATGACCCATCCTAGAGCCATCTGAGCAAACATCAATTGAGTGTGTTCTTAGATCAGAATGTCTGATTTCTGCCTGGAAATTCTGCCTGGTATTGACTGACGACTTATGTGGGAAGAAGAATTCCACTGAGTTAGAAATGTCCCTTAGCAAATGGGCATGGACTGCTAAAGAGAACTAGCTTAATACAATACAGTGAAAAACAAAAAGTAAATTAAAAAAACAAAACAATGGTACCACATGTTTTCTTTCAGTGCCTAACTTGAGTTTTTCTCCTAAGATCCCAAAAAGATAGACTAAGGGTATCAACAAAATCAGTAAATTACCAGAGTAGCTTTTACTTAGATATTTTAATCACAGCAACAGTATTTCACTCATCCTTTCCTAGAAATATTTCATGGATTAATTCATTTCAAATTTCAGGACTTCTATAATCTTAATAAAGTTGGTCTTAATTATGCTTCAACTGTGTTGGAATACTCATGACTTTCTGTAGCAGGTTTGCTGGAACCTGGTAATGACTTATTGCTCTGGTGGTTGTTTGTGTTTTTATACTGATGTCCAGTTATCTTGCTTTGAGGTGATTGTGGTCTAAGTGCTGATTTCTCAGATTTTCTTTGTTGGAAGTGTGTTGTTTTCCTTGACTTGTATTTGCTCTCTGATCTTCTGATCTGAGGTCCTTTGGTTTAACAGGGCTTCTCACCCCACATTGAGGGTTGGAAATCTTGCTGTGGGTGTAGTCTTTGTTCTAGCAGGGTATATCTGCCAAAGCTTGAAATTGTAAGAAGGGAAGAGAGGACAGACCCCGGTGAGAATGTTGAGAAGGCATGGAGATAGTGGGAGTGTTCTTTGGTCTGGTGGCCCTTATGGACTTCTGGCAGATGGTGTATCCTTTGTTTGAGCACAGGTTTTCCTCTAAAGTTGGAGGCTACAACAAGAGATGAGGAGGAAATTGGATTGTAAATAGAGTTTGGGGTTATTAAATACTGGAGAAGATCCACTAGAGAGAAACCAATGTGTATTTTGTATAGCTGGCATGAACTCTGGTCCAGTAGTATGTCTTTGTCTCAGTTTGCCTATCTGTTTTTCTGACTTATGTGTCCTGCACATGAGCAGAGGACATTAATCCAATTTGTTGGTGGTGACACGTCTTTGTGGGAGGCAGCTAATGAGATGTTGGAGGACTCTGTTTGGGGAATAAAAGGACTGTCGGAGCTTTATGACCTGCTGTCCCACATTACCTATTATTCTAGCTGGTTAGACATGCACATGAGAAATGGATGCCTCCCTTAGTTGGGGGATGGTATACGGTAATATTTCTCTTATTCTGAATGGGAATATATCCAATGATGGTGTATGCTGGAAATCCTTAATTACTTATTTGATTATACAATATGTGTCAATCCAGGCATTGTATTGATTATCAGAATAGTATTTGGAAATTTGTGCTTTTGGGGCTGTTATATGTTATGAGAATCAATGAAATTATTATACATTCACAGCTTTACCTACCTCCAATCCTTCCACCACTCTCTCCAATATTCATACCCCTAAATCCACTAATACTCTGTTTCCCTTGAGAAAAGAGAAGGCCTCCCAGGAATACCAACCAAACACATCATGACAAGATGCAATAAGACTAGGCACAAACCCTCATAAAAGACTGACCAAGGTAACTCAGTAGAAGAAAGTGTCCCAAGAGCAGGCAGAAGAGTCAGAGACATCATAGGAGCTATTGGTAGGAATTCCACATACAAACCAAGTTAAACAACCAAAGCATTTTTTCAGAGTTCCTGCCACAATACCTTGCAGGCTCCATGATATATGCTTCACTTTCTCTGATCCTCTATGAGTCTTGTAAAGTTCAATTTGTGTGACACATTCTCCTGTTTCCTGGCATTAGGGAAATGTCCAGAGATATACAAGGATGACCGCAAATAATATTCTAAGCTATAGTGAAGAGGCTATCCTAAATGTCCTTCCCAAATAACAAGATTGATGACTACCTTATATGCCATCCTAGATACTTCAGCCAGCAGTTGATGGAAGCAGAAGCAGACAAGCACAGCTACGCACTGAGCTGAAGGCAAGGAATCCAGTTGTAGAGACTGAGGTGTAATGAACAATGTATTCATGACCAAGCTGGGGAAACCCACAGAAACAGCTGATATTAAAAATTAGGAGCTCATTGACTTCAGACTTCATAACAAGAATATGACATAAGTAGGCCTCCTGAGTGTGAGTATCAGTTAGGAGTGTTGAGCAGTCTTTGGGGCTTCTAGTTATGGAACGGTATTTTCCCTAGTGCAGGAATGGACATTAGTAGGCTACTCCCCATAAAGGGAAACTCTCTCCGTCTAGACACACTATGGAGGGCCTAGGCCCTGTACCAAATGATGTGATGAACT
>NW_023276919.1:37418-79154 GCF_003668045.3 Cricetulus griseus
AGGTGATTATCCAATAGTGAGGCAGGAAAAAGGATAGGCTGTGGTAGCAGGACAATGTATATATAAAAGAATAAATCTGGAAACAAGGACAAAGGAGCAAGATACAATAAGAGGATGACGGTAAGGGCCAGATATCAAGTCACACAGTATGTAGTGGATTGGGAAAGGAACTAAGATACACATAAATGGAGAAAGTTAAAAGTCTAGAGGCAAAAGGGAGATGGTAACATTTAAGTTAATAAAATTGGATAGAAAGAAGGCAAGGAAAGGCCAGGTATTTATCAGTAATCACATGCATGTGTGTATCAGTTTGGGACTGGGAGGTGCCCTTCCCAGAAGGTAAAAATCTAAAGAGCTAAAGGAATAAAACATTAAGCGAATACATGGTACCTGACATGGCAGTGCCAAAATTATAGTAATTATAGTAATTAAGTAGCAACAAAAAAATTTATGGTTAAGCATGACGACAACATGAAGGTTTGTAACCATTACTCTAGGAAAGTTGCCCACCAATTTATCTTTACTTTTAATTGTTCAACCAAAACACTTTCAGTTTGAGCCAAATTTTAGTTATATATAGCTATAAATTTTACAATTTATTCTAGCTAGTTTATAAAAATTTATTTGTTGTTTTTCCCTATGTACAAGTATCTAAGTTATAGACACATGAGTTTGAGCCTTAACCCCATCTGTCCACACATTTAACACTTCTGATGATAATCTCCAGTACCCAGCTTATATTTCATTGAATGTACTCTTAATAATTTAATATAAAATGCATATCCAAGATTTGAATAATTTATAAATGTAACTAACACACTCTTTAGAGCTAATTTATCTCACATTGATTTCACAGCTCTATTTTCCTTTTAAGGATGAGATTAGAGTCTTTTTTATGATTTTTATATATTTTTCAATTTCATGATATGATATTTAGTCATTATCTTTGTTTTTTTAACATTTGGGATCTAGATGTGAGCATAGCTGATGTAATGTGGAAAGTTTGGGATAGAACCTATGGTTAGATAAGGTGAACATGCAAGGAGAGAAAAAATTGCTGAAGGAAAATTGCTCCTTCAGACTTCTGGTTGTGGTGAGTTTAAGGGTTCTACAATTTGATGAATATTATCTTTTTATGTATTCTAATTTTTAAAATTTGAATTAGATATATTCTTACTTTATATACCAATCCTAGTTCAATGTCCTTCCCATCCACAAATACCCCACATAGAACCCAACCCCTCTTCTGTTCAACATAATAGGTGAGACTTTCCATGGGGAAAATCATCAAAGTTCATCACATCATTTGGTACAGGGCCTAGGCCCTCCATAGTGTGTCTAGACGGAGAGAGTTTCCCTTTATGGGGAGTAGCCTACTAATGTCCATTCCTGCACTAGGGAAAATACTGTTCCATAACTAGAAGCCCCAAAGACTGCTCAACACTCCTAACTGATACTCACACTCAGGAGGCCTACTTATGTCATATTCTTGTTATGAAGTCTGAAGTCAATGAGCTCCTAATTTTTAATATCAGCTGTTTCTGTGGGTTTCCCCAGCTTGGTCATGAATACATTGTTCATTACACCTCAGTCTCTACAACTGGATTCCTTGCCTTCAGCTCAGTGCGTAGCTGTGCTTGTCTGCTTCTGCTTCCATCAACTGCTGGCTGAAGTATCTAGGATGGCATATAAGGTAGTCATCAATCTTGTTATTTGGGAAGGACATTTAGGATAGCCTCTTCACTATAGCTTAGAATATTATTTGCGGTCATCCTTGTATATCTCTGGACATTTCCCTAATGCCAGGAAACAGGAGAATGTGTCACACAAATTTAACTTTACAAGACTCATAGAGGATCAGAGAAAGTGAAGCATATATCATGGAGCCTGCAAGGTATTGTGGCAGGAACTCTGAAAAAATGCTTTGGTTGTTTAACTTGGTTTGTATGTGGAATTCCTACCAATAGCTCCTATGATGTCTCTGACTCTTCTGCCTGCTCTTGGGACACTTTCTTCTACTGAGTTACCTTGGTCAGTCTTTTATGAGGGTTTGTGCCTAGTCTTATTGCATCTTGTCATGATGTGTTTGGTTGGTATTCCTGGGAGGCCTTCTCTTTTCTCAAGGGAAACAGTATTTGTGGATTTAGGGGTATGAATATTGGAGAGAGTGGTGGAAGTATTGGAGGTAGGTAAAGCTGTGAATGTATAATAATTTCATTGATTCTCATAACATATAACAGCCCCAAAAGCACAAATTTCCAAATACTATTCTGATAATCAATACAATGCCTGGATTGACACATATTGTATAATCAAATAAGTAATTAAGGATTTCCAGCATACACCATCATTGGATATATTCCCATTCAGAATAAGAGAAATATTACCGTATACCATCCCCCAACTAAGGGAGGCATCCATTTCTCATGTGCATGTCTAACCAGCTAGAATAATAGGTAATGTGGGACAGCAGGTCATAAAGCTCCGACAGTCCTTTTATTCCCCAAACAGAGTCCTCCAACATCTCATTAGCTGCCTCCCACAAAGACGTGTCACCACCAACAAATTGGATTAATATCCTCTGCTCATGTGCAGGACACATAAGTCAGAAAAACAGATAGGCAAACTGAGACAAAGACATACTACTGGACCAGAGTTCATGCCAGCTATACAAAATACACATTGGTTTCTCTCTAGTGGATCTTCTCCAGTATTTAATAACCCCAAACTCTATTTACAATCCAATTTCCTCCTCATCTCTTGTTGTAGCCTCCAACTTTAGAGGAAAACCTGTGCTCAAACAAAGGATACACCATCTGCCAGAAGTCCATAAGGGCCACCAGACCACAGAACACTCCCACTATCTCCATGCCTTCTCAACATTCTCACCGGGGTCTGTCCTCTCTTCCCTTCTTACAATTTCAAGCTTTGGCAGATATACCCTGCTAGAACAAAGACTACACCCACAGCAAGATTTCCAACCCTCAATGTGGGGTGAGAAGCCCTGTTAAACCAAAGGACCTCAGATCAGAAGATCAGAGAGCAAATACAAGTCAAGGAAAACAACACACTTCCAACAAAGAAAATCTGAGAAATCAGCACTTAGACCACAATCACCTCAAAGCAAGATAACTGGACATCAGTATAAAAACACAAACAACCACCAGAGCAATAAGTCATTACCAGGTTCCAGCGAACCTGCTACAGAAAGTCATGAGTATTCCAACACAGTTGAAGCATAATTAAGACCAACTTTATTAAGATTATAGAAGTCCTGAAATTTGAAATGAATTAATCCATGAAATATTTCTAGGAAAGGATGAGTGAAATACTGTTGCTGTGATTAAAATATCTAAGTAAAAGCTACTCTGGTAATTTACTGATTTTGTTGATACCCTTAGTCTATCTTTTTGGGATCTTAGGAGAAAAACTCAAGTTAGGCACTGAAAGAAAACATGTGGTACCATTGTTTTGTTTTTTTAATTTACTTTTTGTTTTTCACTGTATTGTATTAAGCTAGTTCTCTTTAGCAGTCCATGCCCATTTGCTAAGGGACATTTCTAACTCAGTGGAATTCTTCTTCCCACATAAGTCGTCAGTCAATACCAGGCAGAATTTCCAGGCAGAAATCAGACATTCTGATCTAAGAACACACTCAATTGATGTTTGCTCAGATGGCTCTAGGATGGGTCATGTTGATACCTGAGGTTAATTAGGAGACAGAGACAGTAATATATGAGAAGGTAATAAAAAATCCTAAGCCAATGTATTAATCATATGAAGTCATTTAAGCAGCAAAGACTCAAAAATAAAGATAGCAAAAACTGGAAAACACAGTATGCCAGTCAATAGGAAAAGGCAAGCATCTAAGATGACAATGAAAAACCTAAAACTGTCTCTCCTCAGCAACTTCCCCCAAAATAAAACATTCAGGAACTGATAAAATAAGAAATTGTATGAAGACAAACTGGGGGAGGACCAATATTTTTAAGAAAATGAATATAACTAGGTCATCAATATAGATTACAGAAAATCAGTTCACAAATTCACATAATATGATGTGTATACGTGTCACAAAGATACAAAAATCAAAAGTATGTAAAATATTTTCAAATAATGATGCGGTAGGTTAGGAAAAGGAAAAAAATAAGGCAAGAAAAATATTGTCAACTTTTAATCAAAAGAGCAAAGAAAACATAGGATAGGAAAGAGGTGATGTTGAAAATATTACCCAGATTCCTATATTCCCATGGGTATGAAAGAATAAATAAACACAGACCTCACAATTTTCATAAAATTACCTCAGATGACTCTTGAACTGTTGTTTCTGACCCATGAGCTACCGATATTTCTTCTAAAACAGAAGCACCATGATCCAGAGCTCTATCTAGAAGTGGAGGTGACCTTTTGCTATGGATCTGCATTTCCTTATAGTTCCCTTTGTTTCAGGTAAATACATCCCCACTGATGCTCAATCACAAAACAATCTAAATAATCCAAAAGAAAGTAGACCAATGAAATCAAATGAAAACCATAATATGGACCCACATACCTACAAACACCGGATATAGGACAATGAATCTAAAATTATGCAATGTATAAAATAAAGCATCTTCAATAAATGTTACAGGTATAACTAGATGCTGACATGTTATAAAGACTTCAGAGTGTTAAATAATTATCACCATGCACAAAACATAAGTCGAAATGGATCAAAGAAGCCGGGAATTGGTGGTGCATGCCTTTAATCCCAGCACTCGGGAGACAAGGGGAGACAGAACTCTGTGAGATCAAAGCCAGTCTGGTGTACAGAGCTAGTTCCAGGAGAGGCTCCAACACAATACAGAGGAACCCTGTCTTTAAAAACCAAAAACAGCCAGGTGGTCGTGGCACACACCTTTAATCCTAGCACTAGGGAGGCAGAGGCAGGTGGAACTCTGTGAGTTTGAGACCAGCCTGGTCTAAAAAAAAGCTAGTTCCACGACAGCCTCCAAAGCCATAGGGATTCTAGAACTGCAATGATATGCATTTCAAAAGCACTAGCCCCTAGCTCAGATTGCAGACCCTGCTATCTTCCTGGTCTCCATAGGAATATCCCCTTATCCTCCTGGATAGAACTGACAAGTTTCTACACCCAAATAAAACTATCTGAGGATGTAGGGATCCAAATCAGAATAAATCAAAACTAATTACAAAAAGCTCATGTGGGAGATGGAGCTTGGGAACAGATTGGAGGGCTTGCAATCCACAGCTTCCCTTTGCTTACTCCCCTCCCTTCCTGTCTTTAATGACCTAGGTTCTAATCCCAGTGCTTGGTAGGCAGAGCCAGGCAGATCTCTTATGAGTTTGGGCCTAGTTTGTTCTACAGAGCAAGTTCCAAGTAAGGCTCCAAAGCTATACAGAAAAATCAAGACTCAAAAAACCAAAAGTGGGGCTGGAGAGATGGCTCAGTGGTTAAGAGCACTGCCTGGTGTTCCAAAGGTCCTGAGTTCAATTCCCAGCAACCACATGGTGGCTCAAAATCATCTGTAGTAAAATCTGGCGCCCTCTTCTGGCCTGCATGTATACATGTAGACAGAACACTGTGTACATAATAAATAAATAAATCTTTTAAAAAATGGAAAGTATCCAGGCAGTGGTGGTGTACGCCATTAATCCCAGCACTTAGGCAGAGGCAGGCACATCTCTGAGTTCCAGACCAGTCTGCTATACAAGATGTAGCTCCAGGACAGTCTCCAAAAACCACAGAGAAACCCTGTCTCAAAAACAATTCATTTAGAACATGGACAAAATGAACTTCAAATGTCTCTTATCCCTAAATGTTAAATGTGAATTGCAAGACTTCTAGAAGACACTGGAGAAATTAGGTCTCTCCAAATTAGGCAAGTCTCCCTCCATATGGGACAAAATGACATTGGTGATGAATACAAAGATGTTTGTACACAAGTCTTAATTATTCACACGCCAGGTGTTGGTGGCACAGGCCTTTAATCCCAGCTCTCTAGAGGCAGAGGTAGGTGGATCTTTGTCAATTCCAGACCACCCTGGTCTACAAGAGCTAGATCCAGAACAGCCTCCAAAGCCACAGAGAAACCATGTCTCTAAAAACCAAAAAAAAAGAAGAAAAGAAATTATGATGCTGGGATAGATATTTGTTCAACAGCATTATCTAAACATTTGGCTGTAAGCAATTACAAATGAGCCACCCCTGATTTATAACCAACCATGAGACCCATGTTCATGTAAAAGAATAGGACTGTAACAAGCTGCTCAAGGAGCCATTACAAGGTCACAGAAACCTTAAAGCAGCCTGTGCCATAAAGTTCCAGTTTTCTTCTAGAGAAAGGCAGAGTTCTACCAGGAGGGGAATAGGACATCAGGTGACAAATATTTGAAATTTCGAACTCAGTAGTGTTAAGGATTTTCTAATCCAGCAAGGCTTTAATTTAGGCCACAAGGCAGGGAGAGGGAACATTCTTGGGTTAGTTAGTGACAGCCTGGGGCCTAGGCTTTGGGAGCTTTCCATAAAAGCCTGATATATTGACAATAAAACAGAAGGCCTTGTCTAAAAGCAGGAAATCGCTTGGGAGTGCTAGTCATTTGCTGGAGCAAAGCCATTGTGGAGAGGTTGCTTCAGATCTGGTGACAAGGTTATGTAATATTGACATTCTTGTCTCTGTAGTTTTTTAAATGCCTCAGTCTGGAGTAGAAGTCAGGACCTCCAAAAATTGGGGTAATCTCTTGTTATGGTTCTGCAAATTCTCATGTCCTCTTTTGGTTTGAGCAAATCCAGCACAACTGATGCACACACAGAAAATAACATAGAAGAATAATTTAATGTCCAATTTCTGACATATGTATCATAACACAACATGTGGAATCTGCTCTGTCCACACACCCAATACCATGCACACCTTCTACAGATCATTAATTCCTTTTCTTCCCTGGAACTCAACTTGCCTGAGTGATGCCATTGTAGCTAGAGGTTGCAGAAAGTTTAAAGCACTCTGATCATGTGTTAATGAATAATGAAAACCATCACCTCAGTAGGATCCATATGGCACTAATTTTTTGGACACTATAAACAGTTTCTCCAAGAGTGGTTGTATTTTGTTTCTGCTTTAAAAATGAAGCTTGTCAGGTGGTGGTAGCACATGCCTTTAATCACAGCACTTGAGAGGCAGAGGCAGCTGGATCACTTTGAATTCAAGCAAGTTCTTGATTAGGATCCAAAGCTACACAGAGAAATCATGTCTCAAAACAAAATAAACAAAAAAAACCACCAAAAAAGAAAACAGAAACACAAAAATTGCCTGAAGACACGAGTGTACAGTTAAGCAGTAGTTGGCCATAGAAGCCAGGCCACGGTGGAGCAAACCTTTATACCTTGCACTTTGGAGGCAGAGGCAAGTGGATCTCTCTTATTTCAATGCATCCCCGGACTACACCAGAATAATCCAGTCTAAAAGAGAAACAAAGTGAGGTGGTCGTGGTGACTCCCAGTACTTGGGAGCTTGGGACAGGAGTAATATGACTGGGTGGAGAGGGGAATACGATGTGGGAGGAGACTTTGTGTATTCAGTATGAAGGTTCCTAGACAGCATCTTCCCTTTTGTCTGAGGTTTCATTAGAGGTAACAACTAGGGGCTGCTTTCTCTTCTTTGAACTTTCAACATTAACCCCTCTATCTGAATCCAGGCTTTCATTATTAAGACCAACTAGAATTAATGCTACACTATCCTGTCAGGAGAAGTGTGCCATAGTAGTAGATTTGAATTGATGTAAATAATATTTATATAGGGATTTACAAATTTTCCTAGTTTATTGCTATATTTTGCATATGTTTGAGCATGAGAGAGAATGTTTTCTAAACAAATACATGATATGGAATGAAGATAATATCTTCTTGAATGTCCATAACTGAACTCTGGTCATTGCCTAAAACAAGATGTGCTGAGCAATCAGCCACGATCTACAATATGTTTTATCCAATGAGCCAAAACTCTATCATGGTTTAAAAACAACAAGAAAAATAGAACCCAAATAAATAAAGAAGTAAATGAGTGTTCCTTGGGAACATGGAGCATCAGAATTAAGGTTTTGTGTATGGTAAATTTGCAGCATGAAATGAATACAATCCAATGGTAATGCTCATCAATGGTTCATGATCCAGACTTCCACCCCAGACAAAAATAGTCTATAAAATGAACTCAAAATGACCTTAAACGATTCTACTTCTGATCTTACTGCCACACCTATTTTTTCAAAGAGAGGATCCATTGTCTAGAGCTCTCCAAAAATGAGAGTAATCCCTTGCTACGGTTCTGCAATCTCTCATGTCTCCTTGTGTTTTGAGCAAAACTAGTACCACTGATGCACACATAGAAAATAATGTAGTGTATTTTACTGTCCACTTCCTGCCACATGTATCATGACACAACACGTGGAATCTGCACTATCCACCTATCCAACACCATGCACACCTGCAGATCAATTTCTTTTCTTCCCTGGAATTCAACTTTCCTTAATCACCCTACTGGAGCATGAGGTAGCAGAAAATTAACATATATTAATGTTATATTGTTATATATTAATGAAGGATGAAAACCATCACATCAAGATCCATATGATATTAATTTTGTGGAGCCTTTAAATAGTTTCTCCATGTGTGGTGGTATTTTTTTCTTCTTTAACAAATGAAGCTTGACAGGTGGGGGTGTCACATGCCTTTAATCTCATGACTAGACAGGCAGAGGCAGGTGGATCACCATGAATTTGAGTGAGTTCCAGATCAGACTCCAAAGCTACACTGAGAAACACTCCAAAAAAATCTCCAAAAAAAATCAGAGAACCCACAGAAAAACAAAACCAAACAAAACATAAAGAAAAAACTTGCTAGAAGACCAGAGTGTGGAGCTAGGCAGTAGTTAGCCATACAGTCCAGGCCGTTGTGGAGAATACCTTTAATCCCAACACTTGGGAGGGAGAGGCAGTTAGTTCTCTGTGACTTCAAGGCTACCCTGGGCTATACCAGATTGACACAGTCTAAAAGACAAACAGAACATGGTGGTGGTGACTCAAACCATTATCCCAGTAATTGGAAGGTGGAGAGAGGAGTAATATTCCTCTGTAGAGAAATACATGCTCGGAGGAGACAGAAGCTCATTGTGTTCTGTCTGAAGCTTGCTAGGTACAGGATCAACCCTTTGATCTGAGGATTCAGTGGAGGTAAGAAGGAGGTCTGGCTGCTGTGTTTCTCTTATCTTTTACCATTAGCACGTCTATCTGACTTCAAGTTATTATCATTAAGATGAACTATAATTAGTGCTATAATCTCCATTGTACACTAGTGTGTCATAGAGTAGAATATATGGTGATAGAATTGATGGTATGAGATTTTGCCAATTTACCAAGTTTATTGATATGTTTGGCATATGTTTTTGCACCTGATAGAATATTTTCTATATGTATACGGGATATGGAATGAAGATAATTATGAGCCACTTGACTGTTGGTATCTGAACTCTGGCAATCTCCCAAATGAAGATATGCTGAGCTAGCTGCCGAGATCCCCAACATATTTTATATGATGAGCCAAAAACCTTTTACAGGTTAACAGCAATAAGAAAAAACAAACAGGTGGCATGTTGATGGTACACACCTTTAATCCCAACACTTGGGAGACAGAGGCAGGTGGAACTCTGTGAGTTTGAGGCCAGGCTTGTCTACAGAGTGAGTGCCAGGATAGGATCCAAAGCTATACAGAAAAACCCTGTCTTGAAAAACCAAAAAGAAAAAAAGAAATAATGAACCCAAATAAATAAACCTGTAAATGAGTCATCTTTGGGAAGATGATGCATTAGAATTAAGATGTTGTATATGATAAATTTGCATCATAAAATAAATACAATCCAATGATAATGAACAATTTATAACAAAATGCTGACTAAAAAGCTACATTTACAAAAAATTTAAAAAGCTATATTCACAGTGGAAATACTCAGAATATTCAAAGGGATTGGCAGACATAGTACAGAGAATGACATAATATGACTTCTATACTTACTTCAATCCTACAACAATCAATAAGTGCATGAAATTTGTAAAAAATAAAGATTATAGAGTTAAAGAGCCAAAATAGCAGCCAGAAAACGTAGTTAACTATTAATTAAAAGAACAAAAAATCATAGCCAGGCAAAGTGTAATATTGACCAATGTTATCCAATTACGTAGAAGTCAATGTGTTTAGAGATTAAATAAACAAAGACTTCAAAACTCCAATTAAATTAACTCAAGGATACCATTAAACTGTTTTTTTTTTTTTACCCTCAAGCTGTGTATATTTCTTCTGAAGACAGAAGTCTCATGCTCGGGAGCTCACTCTGTAAAATGAGGAAATTTCTTGTCATGGCTCTGCAGCCCTTCATGCCTGTTGTGGTTTCAGGTAAACCGAATCTCACTGATACCCAATCCCAAAACAACGTGGGAGAAAATTTAAAATCTGCTTCCAGCCACATGGAATCCAGCCTAAGATGTGAATCCTGCCACAATTCCCTGGATCTTGCCCTAATTCCCCGCCCAACACCATGCACACCTAAGAAATATCTGAAGAACAGAAACTAATTTTTTCACCTGGAACTAATCTTCACTGAAACAGACTGTTTTTGCTGGTGGTAGCATAAAGTTAAAAATGTTCTAATCATGTATTGCTAAAAGACAATGCACATCAACATTTCTCTACCATTTTCTAGATTATTTGTAATATCTATAAGACAAATCTGAAAGTGGTATGCAATATTCAGTAATTCTAGAAACCAGACTGTCAGTTTGCCAATCTCTGTTCTCACTTCCCAGAAAATGCAGTGCCTGTGTGTACACACTGGACAGTGATCTTGCAAGGATCATATCATCTCATGCCAGGGCTTCAGTATCTCCTGCTCTCCAATAAATCCATATACAGCGAAGCTCAGAGGACAAGGACAGAAGCCCAGGTCACAGCATGGACCAAGAATACCACAGTATGTCTCATGGCTCAATCAAATCCCAAAAGAAATGACAGCTCAGCAGACCTGTTCTGAATGCCCTACACTCACCATGGTATAGTTTGTATGCTTCCTTAAAACTTCTTAGAGCAGAAGGAGAGGAGAATCCTGGAAAGAAAGTGCAAATTACCTGACAACAATACTACTGATTGCTAAGCCTTCCCAGAGTCCCTCATTGGCTAGGAGCACCCAACTGGGCCTAGAATGTTTTTTTTTTGAGACAGGGTTTCTCTGTGGCTTTGGAGGCTGTCCTGGAACTAGCTCTTGTAGACCAGGCTGGTCTCGAACTCACAGAGATCCACCTACCTCTGCCTCTTGAGTGCAGGGATTAAAGGTGTGTGCCACCATCACTGTGCTTGGGCCTAGAATGTTAGCAACCACCCTAGCAGGTGATCAGAAATCAAATGAGACAGATATCAGTCCTCCCTGTTCTGTCCTCCCTGCCCAGTTGAAAGGGGACTAGTCAAAAAAGAAAAACAAGGGCATTTACAGCATGCACAAAATAGGCTCCAAATGTATCTTGCACCTACATGTTAAAGGTGAAGTGCAGAACTTATAGAAGACACTAAAGCAACTAGGACCCACCAAGTTTGGCAACTTGACTACCAAATGCACTGAATGCTGACTATGCAGATGTTTCTACACAAAGCTCCCTGATTAAAACACTTTTCAAAGATGCAGACCACAGAGTGAAGTATTCATTGGCCATCAACAAAATCTGGGGAGTTGTCAGGACCACATGGGACCTCACAGAACACTGAATTTGGCAGGAGTTTCCCACCCAGCCTCCAGGAGTGTCTGCCACGTGGTCTGCCATGCCTCCCCATTCCATCCTCCCTGTCTTGGGATAGCATCCCCTTGCTCACCATGCTGTGGTATCTGTGGTAATCTGTAATTCCCTCACAATCCCCTACAGTAGCACTCATAGCACAGCAATCACTCTACTGGCACCTTATAAAAGGAAATCTAATTCCGAAGCTATATGCAAATTGGAAACAGAGAATTCACAAAACGATTACAAAAAAATAAACACAAACATTGACACAATGAGACTTCTATAGTTATATAAATCTACAGCAATTGACAAGGGGTACAATATTTGAGAAAGAATAAAGGGGATGGATAGAAAAAGCCAAGAACAAAAGCAGGACAATATAATCAACTTCTCATCAAAATATCAAAGGAAACTCTGCCAGGTAAACTGGGATCTTGACCAATGTTACCTAGTACACATGATTCTTTGTTTAGAAATTAAATAAACAGACTTCACAACTCCCACAAAATTAACTAAATGGACCCTTAGACTTTTCTGCTTCTGAACCTACACCTATCGATATTTCTTCCAAACAGATATGCCCCATGGTCTAGAGCTGTCTCCACAAATGTGGGTAATCTCTTGCAATGATTCTCCCCTTGTGGCTTGAGGCAAACGCAGCCCAATTGATGGCCACACAGAATATGATTTAGAAGAATAATTTAACATCTGCTACCTGCTACATACATGAAGACCCAACTTGTGGATTCTGCCCAATTGACCCACATAACACCATGCACGCCAGAGAAACTTCTGCGGTTCAGAAATTCCTTTTTCACCTGGGACTCAACTTTCCTGTATCATGGCACTGTAGCTGGAGGTAGCAGAAGTTAAATTCACTCTGTTCACAGATGACAGAAAAGTAAATCCAATCACATCAGTAAGGTCCATATGGCATTAATTTTGTGAAGCCTGTAAGTAGTTTCTCCAAGTGTGGTAATATTTTGTTTCTGCTTTAACAAATGAAGCTTGCCTGTGGAGGTGGCACACACCTTTAATCCCAGCACTTGAGAGGCTGAGGTAGGTGATCACCGTGAATTTGATTGAGTTACAGATCAGGCTTTAAATTTACAAAGATAATCCCTGTGTCAACACAAAACAAACAAACAAACAACCAAAAAACTACCCAAAAACAAAACATAAAAACAAACCTTGCCTAAAGACCACAGTGTAGAGCCAAGCCATAGAGGCCTGTAGAGGCCAGGTCATATTAGAGCAAACCTTTAATCCTTGCACTTGGGAAGCAGAGGTAAGTGGATCTCTGTGAATCCAAGGACACCCTTGGCTACACTTGATTGATTCAATCTAAAAGAGAAACAGAGATAGGTGTTGGCACTCAAACCATATCCCAGTACTTGGGAGTTGGAGATAGAAGTAATATTTCTGGGTGGAGAGAGGAATATACGGTGGGAGGAGACAGAAGCTCATTGTGTTCATTCTGAAGGTTCCTAGGTTCAAGATCGCACCTTGTTTCTGAGGGTTCAGTAGAGATAAGAACTATGGGCTGGCTTCTCTGCTTCTCTGACCTTTCACCATTAACCCCTCTATTTGACACCAGGTTTTTGTTTTCTGTCCAATAAAAATTATCAGTACAATCTCCAGTGTAGAGTACTGTGTCATAGCTAAACTGTGGTGTAGAAGAGTAGAATTAATGGTAGTAAAACTTATGGCATAAGGATTTACCAATTTACCATGTTTATTCCTATGTTTTGCATGTGTTTGTTCATGTGAGAAAATGTTTTCTATATGTATACAGGATAGGAAATGTAGATAATTATGACCCACTTGAGTGTCAGGATCTGGAATCAGGTCATCCCCCAAAAGAAAATGTGTGGAGATACCTGGAAAGATCCACAATATCTTTTATCTGATAAGCTAAAACTTTCCCCCAGATTAAAAACAACAAGAACAAGAAACATAGGTAAATAAGAAGTAAATGAATCATCCATAGAAACATGATGCATCGAAATTAAGAGTTGTATATGTTACATTTGCAGCAAAAATGAGTGCAATCCAATAAAAATGCTCAATAATTTATAACAAAATACTGATTTCAAAGTTGCATTTACAAAACAATAAAATTAACAATATAAAATGGTACATTCGAAGTGGCAATACTGAGAATGTTCAATGGGATTATGAAAACATAGTACACAGACAGACATAATATGACTTCTATAATTACCATGAAGCTACAACAATTAAAATGTCTACAATATTTTTAAAAGAATAAAGAGTATGGAGAAAAAAAACAAGAACAGAGGCCAGAAAATATAGTCAATTATTAATCAAAAGAACAAAAGAAACTTAGCCAGGAAAAGGGTGATCTTGACCAATTTCATCTAAATACCTATGAATCTGAGTGTATAGAGATGAAATAAACAAAGACTTCAAAACTCCAATTAAATTAACTCAAAGTGACTCTTATAATTCTGTTTCTGACTCTCCAGCTACTGATATTACTTTTGTCGAAGTCCATGCTCCAGAGCTCTCTCTCTGCAACAGGAGGAGATTTCTTGCTATGGCTCTGAAGTCCTTTATGCCTCCTGTGATAGTAGGGAAACCCAGACCCACTGATGCCCAATCCCAAGCAACACGAATGGATAATTTATCATCTGATTCCTGCCACATGGATTATGGTGCAAGATGTGGTTCCTTCCCTCAGTACTTCCCTAATATCGTGTTTACATGAGAACTACACAGACTATTAACTCCTCTTGTCCCGTGGAACTGAGATTCACTTAATCCCACTATTGTGGATGGTGGCAGCAGAAAGTCAAAAACATACCAATCATGTTTTCTAAGAGAAAATCCATATCACCATATTTCTGCAATTTTCTGAAATATTTGTAACATTTGTATGACAAAACTAAAATTGGAATGCAATATTCAGAAATTCTACAAGGCAAACTCTGTGTTTTCCAATCAGTGTTCCCACTACACACCAAGTGCACTGACTGTGAGTGCACACTTGACAGTGATACAAAAAGCATCATATCCTTCCATGCTGGTGCTGCAGAGTCTCATGCTATCCAAAAAATCATATACATTAAGGCTTAGTGGAGATGGGCAACAGCACAGATCACAGCATAGACAAGAGAACCACTGTCTGACTCATTATCC
The DNA here is from genome assembly GCF_003668045.3 of Cricetulus griseus. Taxonomy (NCBI): domain Eukaryota; kingdom Metazoa; phylum Chordata; class Mammalia; order Rodentia; family Cricetidae; genus Cricetulus; species Cricetulus griseus. Next base: position 52,398 of record NW_023276919.1, read on the forward strand.
ATAGAAATTCCAGAAGAAATGACAGCTCACAGACCTGCTCTGGACACACACACACACACACTTGGCAGAATGGTAGATTCAGTGTCTGCTAATATACAAAATGAAGAAAAAAAAGCCTTCTGCTTTTTTAATGCTTCTCAACTACTGGCAAAAATTGATGCCTAAAATTCACACAATGTGATAGGGATTTCAAGATCACAAGTTAATAATTGGGATCTTTTTTGCCTACATACAAAAAGGTTTGACATGTAGTTGATTCAGGAGAACCATTTTTAACATTTAAGATAAAAAATGAAAGAAATAGGTAATTTTTGATCAAAGAAAAAGGAAAGGAAGGCACAAAAAATAAAGATATATAAGCAAGTAAAATTAGAAATGAAAATGTGTAGGTTGTAATAAAACAGTAAAGTAAAGGATGTTTAGGAATGCAGAAATGTAAAAACGAGGAAGCAAGGATGGAAGAACAAATGGCAACAAGCACAAAAAACAGGAATCTAATATTAATTTAATTAGGTCTTCATATTCACACACACACACATATATATATATATATATATTATTAATAAATTAATTACATCTTTATATTCATATATATATATACATATATATATAACCTTTGTAAAATGATTGCTGATAAAATTTATCATGAAATTACAAGTTAATTAATATACATGGTTATGTTATCATATTTGGTGGTGGGGAATATTATTGGCAAATTAATTTTTGGAATCAGCATGGACTTTGTAATAATGATCTAAGCAACAGTGGAGAGGGTTCTTCAAAGGTCCTCCCCTGATAATTAGATGGATGACTAACTTATATGTCAACCTAGAGCAGCTGATGGAAGTAGAAGCAGACACACACAAGTAAAAAATAAACGGAACTCGAATCCAGTTGCTGAGAAGGAGGAGTGATGAGCAAAGTGCTCAAGACATGGCTTGTGAAACCTACAGAAAAAGTTGACATGAACAATGGAGAGCTCTTGGCCCCCAGACTGAACACTTGGAAACCAGCATAGAAGTGATCTAGACCCCATGAATGTGGGTTTCACTGAGGAGGCCTAAGCAATCTTTGGGCCTCTTGTAGTACATCAGTACTTATCCCTAGCATAGGAATAGAATGTACTTTTGGAGCCCATTCCAAATACTGTGATACTCCCTCAGCCTAGACTACCATGGAGTGCCTAGGCCCAATCTCAAAGGACATGACAGATTCTGAAGACCCCCATGGAAGACCTCACTCTCTTTCTGGGGAGCAGAAATGGTATGGGATATTTAGGGAGTTAGTGGGGGGCAGGGGAGGAAGGGATGGAGAGGAAACTGGGATTGACATGTAAAACATTCTGGTTTCTAATTTAAATTAAATAATGGAGGAAAAATGCTAAAAAATACAACAATTAATGTAACAAAATGTATGACTGAAACCCAAGGAAGACTTAACCCTTCACAAAATGTAAAAGAAAGTTAGGGTCTTTTCCATTTTGGGAACTGCAGCATATGGAACATAACTAAGAGATCATCAATCAACTGTAATGTTACAATGATGTATTTACTTATACGTGTACTGGTCTGAAGCCATATTAGGTCGCTGGGAGGTAGCAGAATAAAAATAGTGAAAGCCACAGAGATAACATGATGGTCTCAGACTCACAAAGATCGTCTGCCTGTACTTCACGAGTGCTGCGAATAAAGAAGTATGCTACCACAACCCGGCTTCAAGCTATTACTTATACTGGATTAAGATTCATGTGGAAAGTGCTTTTCTCTAATGATCTGTCCTACTTAATCTATTAAAGGAATATACAAGTCTATAGTAGAGTTTAATTTCTACATACATGGTCAAGGTTCTTTCTTTTATTAAAATTCAAGGATATTTAAAGTTTGGGACTCTGAAGGACTGTGTATTTCCCAAGGTGTACAGGGATCTAGAATTCTTGGATGTGAAACTTTAGAGGTCACAGTCTCACACTTGCAATGTTTGCCATGATTAGCAAGAAAAAAATTTTATTACTCCAGGAGTGTACGTATAGTGTCTAGGTCAGTTCAGGCATTAACTGGAGTTTCTTAATACATCCCTGTTAGAAAACAGAGAATCCAGAAATCTAAAAGTTGATTCAAATTTTAACGAGCTCTCCTTATTTCCCCTACCTATTCATTGGCTCTTCATATCAGACCATTCCACATATCCAGGAGTACCACTTATCCTGACTATTCTTTCACTTCTCTTAAAGTTGACAGGATAATTTTGATCTGCTTAGTGTTTGCTGTTTTTTTTCAGTGTTTATATTATATGATTGTTATTTCCCCTTGATTTGGGTGCTTCCAAACATCCCATTATGTTTTGTCTTTTCCAGTTTGATATAGTTTTGAAAATGTGAAAACTCAACCAAAAGCTAAAATATCCAACACTATCTGCAGCAATGTACATGGAGGTACACCCAGGAAGCTTCAATCCTACAGAAATTTCTAGAAGAAAATTGGTTTTACTGAGCATGTGAGAAATAGTCTTCTAAGTGGAATAAGTCAATTTGTTATATGTTATACACCTTTCATTGATTAAATTATACTACAAAAAATTTTACTCATATGTTTGATCAGTATTGCTTATTTCTTTTCATTAGCATATTTGTGTTACCTTTACAGTTATTTTTTAATATTATTCCATCCCCATAGTCATTTTTGATTTTCTTTTTATATTTTTCTATCTTATTGTCTTTAGTTCCTCTTCCCTTCTTCCTTTTTCTTCAATCCTGTCTTTATTTTTGTACTGTGAGTTGCCATTTAACATTGTTAACATTTTGTCCACAGACACTTCATGTCCACGTATATTGATCCAAATCAATCTTAAAATCAGTTTGAACAGAAAACACTGTAAACCTTGCCGCTTATATTCCACATAGGCAACTAGTTTTTCTAGTGGAAATGTAGAATTAAGAAGCAAAAGGAATTGTATTTTCTTAATGAGAACATTAGCACTATGTAATGAATGATTGCTTAAACTGGTGAAATATGAAGAGTTTCATTTCTCAAGTTTTCATTTTATTTTTGGATTATCTGGCTTGCAAACTTATAACATGATGTAACTGAATCATTTAAAATTTGATGTATTTTCTCTTAAACATGCATAAAATCCTACAAGATTTCTCAGGTCAAAATTTAGAAATTCTGCCATCCATGAATTTCCATATTACAGAGCCTGTGGTTTTCAGATACTCTCTGATCACAGTTAGCATAACGGGCAGCTAATTCTTTAAGATAGTGTTTGTCCAAATGGATCAAAGAACTTAACATAAATCCAGCCACACTGAACCTTCTAGAAGAGAAATTGGGATATACCCTTGAACAAATTGATAAGCAGACTGTTACCTGAACTTAATAGCAGTATCACAGACTGATACTGCTTTATTAATCTTCAATGAATAAATGGGACCTCCTGAATCTGAGAAGCTTCTCTAAGGCAAGTGATATAGTCAGTAAGACAAAACGACAGACCACAGAATGGTAAAAGGACTTCACCACCCCCATATCTGACAGAGGCCTGATATCCAAAATATAAAATGAACTCAAGAATCTAGCTACCTAAACACCCATCAATAAAATTAAAAATTGGGGTGTAGAACTAAATAGAGCTTTCTGACTAGAGGAATATAAAATGGCTGAAAGACACTTAAGAAAGTCCTCAAAATTCTTAGCCATTTGGGAAATGCAAACCAAAACAACTCTGAGATACCATCTTACATGGGCCAGAATGGCTATAATAAAAAGCACAAATGATAGTCTATGCTGGATAGGATGTGGAAAATAAGGAATACTCCTATATTGCTGCTGGGAGTGCAAACTTGCAAGAGCTCTTGGGAAATCAGTATGGTGGTTTCTTAGGAAAATGGGAATCAGTCTACCTCGAGATACAGCAATCCCTCTCTTGGATATATACCCAAAGAATGCACATTCATACAACATGGACTTATGTTCAACTATGTTCATAGCAGTGATGTTTGTAATATGCAGAACCAGGAAGCAACCTAGATGCCCCTCCACTGAAAAGTTGATAGAGAAGGTGTGGTACATTTACACATTAGAGTACTACTCACCAGAAAAAAAATGGAATCTTGAAATTCACAGGGAAATGGATGGAAATATAATAAACCACCCTGAATGAGGTAACCCAGTCACAAAACGAAAAACATGGTATATACTCACACTTGAATGAATTTTAGACTTAGAGTAAAGGATTACCAGCCTACAATTATTATCACTAAAGGAACTAGGAAAAATGAAGGACTCTTAGAGAAAAATGTATGGAGCATGGAGAAATGTAAAGGGCAGTATCTCATGAGCTAATTGGGGCATGCGAGTAGGGGAGAAGGAGGTGGCAGAATGAGAGGGGCCAAAGGGGAAGGGAGAGGAGGAAATGGAAAGGCAGAATGTTTGAGTCCGGGGAAGAATGGAGGAGATCAAGATGAGAGATACCATAAGAGAGGGAGCCATTATAGGTTCAATGAGAGACCTGTCGCTAGGCATATTTCCAGCGATCTACAAGAATGACACTTACTGACAATCTGGGATGAAGACTACTTTATATACCATCTTAGAGTCCTTATCCAGTTGTTGGTGGAAGCAGACACAGACACCAACAGCTATACACTGAACTGAACTCTGGAAACAAGTTGCAGACAAGGAGGAATAAAGGGTTAGAGCCAGGCTGGAGAAAACCACAGGGGGATGCAGGTGGATCTCTCTGAGTTTGAGACCATCCTTGTATTTAGAGCTAGATAAATGACACTCTGCAAAGCCTCAGACAAATGCTGTCTTGAAATAATAAAAATATAAGAGGACATAAAAATAAGAAATAGCTTGAAATATTACACACTGGATGTAACACTGGAAAACTCAAAACTTGATGCATATTTCTGAAGCTTAATTTATTCCTCCAAGTTTACATATTAAGAAAAAGGATATCCACCACTGAAAGCCTTCTAAAATCTTTTTCTCAGATTGTATTCAGTGACATTATATGCCACTGACTGAGTAATTTTGCCAGATACAATGCTATATTGTTGATGTCCTTGTCCATCGTCTGATTGGAGTCACATACCACCTTGTGAATATTAAAGGCTGTACAGGACACATGCATTGGATAATAAATTATCCTAAGAAAACTGCGATCTCAGCTGTTCTATACTTGTTTTTCCTATGTTATGGTGAGAAAGAATCCTACTGTGATAGCCAAGCAAAAATAATGATATTAATGTATGACACAATACCCACAAAGTAACACAATCCCACACAATCATGACCTGCCATTACCTTTGCTTTCTCCTTTGCACATAAGTCAATCTGGAAATTATCAGCATTTTTTGTTTCTTCTATCTCAAACTTCCTTAGAAAGCTTCAGAAAACCACACATGAATGTGAAGGCATATACACAAAGGTTTCTCAATTAACCCACAAGGTCACTTGCATAAATATATTCATAGCAACATTATTAATAGTCACCAGACCTTGGGAAAAAATTGACTCCTTTCAACTGCTGAATGGATAAACAAATGTGGCACATGTATCCCATGGAGTATGAATCAGTAGTAAGAAAGAAATCACATCCCAAAATTTGAAGGCAAACACACAGAACTAGAAAAATCCGTCATGAGTGTGGTATCCAAGAAACAAAAAATTATAATATGTACCCCCTCATAAGTGGATGTCAGACATAAAGCAAAAGATACCTAGCTTACAGTCCAAAATGCTGGAAAATCTACAAACTTCTTTCAGAAACACATGGAAGCCAATGAAGAAATCCAACACTAACCATTTTGCTAAGCTTTAAGAGTTAATTCAAAGTGACAAAGGAGAAATAATATGAATGAGTGAGTCAAGACCATGGTGGGAAGACCCACAGAATCAGCTGACTGGAGCTTTATTAGATCACTGTCACTTGTCTGAAAAAGAGGGAATCACCATCGGACTGAACTTCCCTCCCTTAATAAAGGTAACAATGGTGATTGCCAGACAATATATGGTCACTGGCCTTTGGTCCAAGCTCTGACTTCAAAGCACAAACTGATTTGGTGGAAACCATTCTACATGGATAGATACCTTGGTCAGCCTCGACACAGGATTATGGTGGCCAGAAAGTTTCCTTGGTCCTGCCACAAGTAGATTATAGGTCAGACTTAGTGTGTTTCCTAGGGTAAGCTTACTATTTCCCTGGGATAAATGAGAGGTTGGCACGAAGTGCGAGTATCAGGAGGTGAGGAGAGATGGTATTAGAATATAAAAATAAATAAATAAAAAATAACAATCAGAGATCATTAATATCTCTTAATATCAGTGGACATAGTATACTTATACGATGACAATGGATACTAGATTGTATATTATTGAAAACAGGGTATCTCCTTCTGCTACTACCTGAAACACAGCTCAACATTAAAGACAGTAACACACTCACTGTAAAACATTAGAAACAACCTAGTTTTATGTTTAACACATCAACCAGCGATTGGCAACTACTTTATGGGAAGCATTTGTAAAATAATTTCCCCACTCCCTATTATCTATTGTCATTATACGAAGAGCAACCTTCAGTGAATATTCAGAACAGGACTGACTGCATACAACAATGAAGTGCTTGGTGTGGAGCTATGGAGAATCAACAGCTTTTCAAAAATCTTTTCCTTATGAGTAACACTTTCATTACATTAAATTTTAATGTGAGCAGTTTACTCTGTGTGCTAAAGAATGTGTATTAAGTGATGTATTCTGGGGAAAATTAAGATATACATTGTGACACTAATCAAGTTTCTTCATAATCATTGAAGATGACTGATAAATAGATTTGAATAATCATCTGCAAAAATCATGATTATAAGGCCAGGTATAGTCTGTGTCAATGTGGTATGGTATTCTGTTCCATGGTATGGTATGCTGTGCCATGGTAGGCTATGGATATTTCTTTGTATATGCTGAAGATTTTTTTTTCTAAATCACCTGGAAAAAAGAGAAAATGATCCTAAATGGAAGGTTTGATTCTAGCTCAGAAACCTCTTTTTTAGGCCTATCATTTTTTCAAGAAATATCCAATTATTATTTGTGTCATAGTGAGAAGATTGGGCCTCTATAGGAACTGAACCTTTTAAAGGAGTAATGGCTTTGGTTTTTGTACCTCATCAACACTGGTCAGCTAATTAAATTTGATATCTCCGGCTTAAAAAAGATTGGAAATAATTATGCAGTCAAATGGACATAAGAAAAATTATCTTACTATGATGGTTCCCCAGTCATCAAAATGGGGTCTGGGAGCTCCATTTTGGTCAGGTCAGCTGTTTCTGTGGATTTCTCCAGCCTCGTATTGACCCACCAGATCATCATTCTTCCCTTTCTGAAACTGGATTCCAGGAGTTCAGGACATTGTTTAACTTTGTGTGTACACTTCTGCTCCCATCAGCTACTGAATAAAATATCTAGGATGGCATATAAGGTAGTAATCAATCACACTACAGGGGAACAGCAGTTAAGGTAGCTTCTCCACTATTGTTTAAATTGTCCATTGGGATTATTGTTGTGGATACCCTGGACAATTGCCTAGTGCCATATTTCTCTGTAAAACTATAATTTATGCCTCTATTAAAGTATTTCTGTTCTTGCTTTCATCTAGTTTTCCCCTTAACCAATCTTTTTGATGATTCATATTCTCCTATCCCTTCTTTATCTCCTCTCCTCTTTCTCCTATGTACTCCCTTCTTCCTCATGTTCCTAAATTATTCAGGAGATCTTGTGCCTTTACTCTAATCTGACGAAACATATATGTCTCACTTAGGGTCCTACTTGTTCTTAGCTTCACTGGAGGTGAAGATTGTAGGCGAGTTATCATTTGCTCTATGTCTAATATCCATATATTATTGAGTAAATAACATGATTGCTTTCCTTGTATGGGGTACTTCACAGGATAGTTTCTTCTAGTTCCATATATTTCTTACATTGTTCCTTTTTCAACTGAGTAGTACTCAATTTATTAATTGTATCACATTTTCTTTATTCATTCTTCAGTAGTGGGATATCTTGGTTGTTTCCAGGTTCTTGCTATTACAAATACTGCTTTTATGAACACAGCTGTATAGATGTTACTTGTTGTATGAATATATAGCATATGGGTATGTGGCAAAATGTATAACTGCTAGATGGTGAAATAGACTGATCATCTATTTTTGGAAAAAATTCCATACTGACTGCTGTAATGGTAGTACATTTTTTTTTACTCCCAGCAGCAACAGAGAAGCATTCCCCTTCCTCCACATCCTCTCCATCATTAACTCTCTGTGCTGGTTTTTCTATAGCCATTCTGGCATGTTTAAGATAATATCTCAGAGTTGTTATTATTTACATTTCCCTGATGGCTAAAGATGTAGAACAATTTCCTAAGTGTCCTTTAGTCATTTTAGATTCCACTATTGACCAAACTAAAGTCCCAAATGATCAAAGACTTCAATCTAAATCCAGCCAGATTGAAACACTTAGCAGATTAATTGGTAGGTATCATTGAATGCATTTGTACAGCAGAATCCTTCCTGAACCTAACAGTAGCACAGAGACTGAGATCTGCCATTCAGTAATGTGTCCCCCTGAAACGGAGAAAATTCTGTAAAGCAAAAAAAAAAAAAAATGTCAAATAGACAAGAAAGCAGCCTACAGAATGGGAAAAGATCTTCACCAAACTCAGATCTAGCCAAGGGCTGACTTCTAAAATAAACAACTGAAGAAACTTGTCACACAAACACCAAATAATCCAATTAAAAAGTGGGTTACAGAACTAAATAAACAATACACAACTGTCCAGCGCTAACCATCTCACCAGCAAAAACGACACGGGGACACTCCTCAGGATCCTTCTGCAGTAAAGCTTTAATGCTACTTGAGAGGGAGAGCACCAGCTTTGGGAGACGCTGAACTCCCAAAAACCCATCCCTTATATAGGCTGGCAACCGCTGCTTCGGAAGTGTCACCTCCTAACTGGCTGAAGCTCATCGGACCATATGACGTCAGCTGATCGGACATATGAAGTCACGGGAGGGGGCGGAGACTAAGGGCTGGAAAGTTAAAAAGTTACCTATTGCGCATGCGCACAGCTTGTAACGGCTCCTTACATACACACCAGCTTGTAACGGCTCCTAACATATCCCCCTTTTTATTAATTAATAATAAGGCTTCATATTTTTACAAGCAAGTAGGTCACCCATACATTGAGGGATAGAGGCAGAGGTTGTACCTCCCAAATCATACAATAAGACTGTGTACAAGAGTCGCCCCTAGGCTGTTAGCTTGACCCGAAGTGCTCTCGACCTGTCCTCCGATGTTTTTCTGGGAAAGGGAAACTGGGGCAGGCAACCCTTACTCAGGACAACATGCCTCCCAGAGAAGCCTGCATATTAGGCAACTCTCTGTGCGATGCTTTGCTCGACATCCCTCATGGGCTGCTCAAGCCAGATACTCTACCCTGTGCAATGAGCCTAGGCTCCGGGTGTGCAAGAGCTGTCTGACTGGCGGCCTATTGCTTAAACATTGTTAACCAAATGTCAGTGGAAGCCCCTTGTTCCAAGGCTACAAGCACTTGGGCGTTCTTAGTTTGAGCCCTGAGCCTACAGACCAGCCAGAGAAGCAACACCAATCCACAGCAAACGGCTGTGCCAAACATTCCCACCCCCACCAATTCTTTGAAGTAGGAAACAGCTGAGGTGACCCATGACGACAGTCCCTCCGTCAGTGACAGATCGATAGCGGCTCTCAATTCACGCAGCGTCTGCTCAAATTCAAAGGTTCAATTCTGCAACATAAACTGAGAAAGGCTTTTAGACAAATTAGCTGCTTTGGTAAAATTCTCATATTGGATGGAGGTAACACATAGGCCAGGGAGCTTCTGCTCACAGCCTCTGCTCAAATTCAAAGGTCCAATTGTTATTGACACATAGGCCTTGGTCAGCTACTGAGAAACAGAGACTTCCCTTAAGGGAAATAGTCCTATTTTCACAGAGCTCTGTTCATCCTCAGGCAGAAAAGCTAAGCCCAGCTCTTTATTGGTGGCAAAGAATCATGGAAAAACCTGTGCATTATACATCACCAGCATCGGAAGTGGGGACGTTGACATGATTCCCCAACGTGGTTCCCCCTGGACAGCTGGGGTCTTGATCATCATCAGTAACATCAGGAGGAACAGCTTCCTCCCCCCTTTCATGTGTCTGGTCTGCTGCATCCTTCTGCTCCATGACTGTCCTGGTAAGTCTTTCAGGGACCCAGAAAGGATTTTCTTCATTCTGTGGGAAAACACAAACAGCTCCCCTGGATCTTATTAAAATAGGATCCGGGCCTTTCCATTCATTGGTTAACACATCTTTCCATTTCACCAATTCTTTAGGTCGATATGGGTCTAAGCAATGTCGCTCTACTGCGGTCTGATCATGCTCATCTGAGTTTAAAAAATTTATGGTGAAGAGCGCCACTGCTATGGCAACTCGTGGCATGGGGGGCAAATCCTTTATTATACCCCCTCTTTGTTTAATTAAGTATGATTTGAGCATGCGATGTGCGCGCTCAATGATGCCTTGCCCTTGAGGGTTATATGACAAGCTTGTAATACATGTGACTTGCATTTGTGCACAAAATTGTTTAAATTTCTGAGAAATATAAACAGGTCCATTGTCAGTTTTTAAGTATTTAGGCTTTCCCCAGGCACTCCATGCCTCAAGACAGTGTTGAATTACATGGGAGGTCTTTTCTCCAGTGAGTGGTGTGGCATGGAGAACATCAGAGCAGGTGTCTATTGATACATGCACATACTGGAGTTTCCCAAAGAAAGAAACATGAGTGACATCCATCTGCCATACTTGTAATGGTAAAATCCCTCTTGGATTTACTCCAGTATGACGGACAGGGAGAAACTCACAACAATTGTGACACTGAGTAACAATATCCCGTGCCTCTTTCCTAGTAAGAGAGAAGCACTTGCGTAGAGTCTCAGAAGGAACATGAAAGTTGTCATGGAAGGCCTTAGCGGCTTGCAGTGGGGGGACTAAAACTGCCGCAGTCAGCCTTGTGGCTTTATCTGCCAAATCATTTCCTTGGCTCATTGGGCCAGGAAGTCCTGAATGAGCCCTAATATGTGTAATATACATGGGAGCCTGTCTGGTTAACAAACAATCTTGTAATTTTGGGAATAGAGATGCCACTCTGCTAGTGGATCTAATGACTCCAGCCATCTCCAGTAAATTTACAGCATTGACCACATAGGAGGAGTCAGAAACAATGTTAAGAGGACCTGGGAATTTTTGAAGAACATCTAATACCACTAAGCATTCTACCACCTGAGGGAAAGTCTCAGCATATTGCCGTGAGAACACCTGGGTACCCACAACATAGGCTCCCAGGCCAGTCTTGGAGCCATCTGTGTATACCACCAACCCATACCACCAACCCGTCTTTTAATGGAGTAGGTGAGGTGATTCGGGGAAACACAATAGGATGAGATGCAACAAAGGGTGTCTAGGGTAATGATTATCAATTTTTCCCAAAAAGGTGGTGACTAATATGGCCCAATCATCAGAAGTGGCGGCCAAAGTCTGCACTAGAAGAGAGTTATAGGGAACAATTAAGGCTGCAGGATGTCTGCCAAAATGGCTGACAGCGGCCTTCAGGCCCTTAAGGGCAAGTTGAGCTATGGCAGCAGGGTACCAGTCAATGATCTTCTGAGGAGAGGCATGTGGGTGGATCCATAACAAGGGCCCATTTTGCCACAATACTGCAGTGGGCAATCTTTTTGTTTTAAATACACAAAGGGAGAAAGGGTGAAATAAATCAATGCGGTATAGTTGTGCTTCTTTAATGGCTTCTTCCACTAAACAGAGGGCCATCTCCGCAGCGGGAGTCAAAGACCTGGGGGAGGCAATATGGGTATTCCCTTTCAAAATATCAAACAGAGGTTTTAATTCCGCAGAGGGGATCTGTAAAAACGGCCGCAGCCAATTTATGTCTCCCAATAATTTTTGAAAATCATTCAAGGTATGTAAATCATCTCTATAAATCCTTAACTTCTGTGGGAGAATCTTATTTGGGAGCACCATGGAGCCCAGGAAGTGTCCAGTATCTGCAATTTGGACCTTCTCCGTAGCAATTTGGAGGCCCCAAAGTTGTAAATTTTTAAGCAGTAAAGGGTAAGCCTCTCGAAGCATCCTTAAATCCCTATGGCACATGAGCACATTATCCATATAATGGATCACAATTAAATTTGGATATTGTTCTCTTATTGGTCTGAGAGCCTCCTGTACATATAATTGACATATGGTAGGGCTATTTGCCATGCCTTGAGGTAACACCTTCCATTGGAATCGCTTATCAGGGTCCATATGGTTAATGGAGGGGACAGTGAATTCGAAACGCAGCCTGTCCAGGGGAAACAAAGGAATAGAGAAAAAACAATCTTTGATGTCTAATATTATTAAATTCCAATTTTTGGGTAATGCAGAAAGCACGGGAAGACCTCGTTGCACTGCACCAAGGGAAGACATTTGCTCATTAATATTCCAAGGGGAGGTTCTATGTGCCCCAAAGCCAATTGTTCCACATCTAATGTAAGGTTTTTTTTTTCCCTTCTGCCCTCAAAGACAGGAAAAGCCAGCTTTCTTTTTACCTTCTCATAGGGAGGGGGTGCTGAATGAGCAACCTGCGAGAGGGCTGTTTGAAGCTGCCGTCTTCGAGGTTTTTTGCTACTTTGTATATGGTCATCCAGATAGTATCTTTCTTTTTCACCTAGCTGAGCTGTTTCCCCAGTATTTAAGACTTCATCTCCTGAGCTTTCAGAGTCATCAGAGATATCAAGATTTAAAGCTTCAAGCTCATTTACAGGATCATCTAACAAATTACACACTCCCTTGTCATTAGACACCCCGGGAGGTCCTTTTTCCTTTTTCATTGCCGTTTCTCTTCTTACACACACTCCCTGTCATTAGACACCCCGGGAGGTCCTTTTTCCTTTTTTATGACTGGGCGCACCCCACCTTTCACTACTTTCGGTTTCTGACATGTAATTCTGGACTTCTTCAAGATTGCTACAACAGTGAAAAAGATCAAGATGGCTCCGAGGACAAGTACAAAAGCCTCTACACTACCTCCCCAAGATGGCAACATTCCCAAGCCAAGGTCCAGAAAAGACATACCTCTCCGAATCCTACCTCCCTGCAGTTCTGAATCCTCCTTGTTGCCAAGGGGTCTCCGATGGTACTGACGATGATGAGGTCAATTTCCCGGGTTTCGGCACCAGATGTCCTGCGCTAACCGTCTCGCCAGCAAAAACGACATGGGGACACTCCTCAGGATCCTTCTGCAGTAAAGCTTTAATGCTACTTGAGAGGGAGAGCATCAGCTTACAGAGCGGAGACGCTGAACTCCCAAAAACCCATCCCTTATATAGGCTGGCAACCGCTGCCTCAGAAGTGTCACCTCCTAACTGGCTGAAGCTCTTCGGACAGTATGACGTCAGCTGATCGGACCATATGACATCACGGGAGGGGCGGAGACTAAGGGCTGGAAAGTTACAAAGTTACCTATTGCGCATGCGCACAGCTTGTAACGGCTCCTAACACACAATAGGGTTTTACTCCTTATGGAAGCAAAAATCTACTAATTAAAGACTTGGAACAGGTCCTTAACAGAGTATGTTTAGTGAGATTACCTACCATCATGTTGGTTAACAGTTCCAGTTGCTTGGAAATGACCAAAACTTTTGCCATAGGCTCATTAGGAAACTTAAGTCCATTGTATGGTTACATTTAAAGTTGTACAATGGCACATCCCTTAGGATATTAAAATCCCCAAGGGCAAAAATGCATCTCAGTTGCTCCCTGATCCTTGGGCCAATGCTATGGGTGGAGAGATTTCTGTCCCGGGTGCTAGGAAACACTTATGATTTGTCTGTCAACATCTATTACATCTTCAATTCTAAACCAACCACATGGACTCATTACCTCACATTATAACCTCTTAAACTTACTCATGAGGTAAAAGTCTCTCTCTGGCTTTAACTATTTTTATTTCTGCTGCCCCACACTAACCTAGCATGGCTTTAGACCAGTAGACATGTAAGTAAATGCATCATTATACTATTCCAGCTGATTGATGACCACTTAGATATATCCCAAAATAAAGACAAAACTAAGTTTCTTGTACATTTTTGTGAAGTTTTAAGGCTTCCTGGTATTACACTCATACATTTTGGTACATTAGTTGTATTTTTTAGCTTTTTCCTCCATTTTTTTAGAAAGAAAATTGTTTCTTATGTCAATCCAGGTTCCACCACCCACCCCTCGTCCCCTACCCCCACTATTATCCTACCTATCAGATACAATTTCTACTCCCTAGGGAGTATGAGGTCTTCCATTCAGGGTCTTCAGAGGCTGTCATATCTTTTAGAATAGGGCCTAGGCCCTAACCAGTTATCTTGCTGAGGAAGTATCCGTCAAACTGAAATGGGCTCCCAAATTCCGTTCCTGTGCTAGGTTTAAGTAAGTACTGATCTATTACAAGAGGCCACATACATTTCTGAGGTCTCCTCACTGAAACACACATTCATGGATTCTGGATCAGTTCCATGCTTGTTTCCCAGGGATCAATCTGTGGGTGAAGAGCTCACACTTGTTCACGTCGGCTATTTCTGTGAGTTTAACCACCCTGGTCTTGACCACTTTGCTCATCACTCCTCCTTCTCTACAACTGGATTCCAGTTCACATCAGTGTTTAGCTGTGGGCCTCTGCTTCTACATCCATCTGCTGCTGGATGAAGCTTCAAGGACGGCATATAAGTTAGTCATCAATCTCATTATCAAGTGAGGGCATTTAAGGTAGCCTCTCCAATATTGCTTACACAGTTAGTAGGTGTCATCTTTGTAGATCGCCAGATATTTCCTTAGGGCCTGGTATCTCATTAAACCAATACTGGCCCAATGTCAGCCCACAGCATGGGAAAAGATATTCACCATCTCCATATCAAAAAGAGGACTGAACTCCAATATTATTAAAGAACATAAGAAGCTAGTATCCAAGCACCAAATAATCCAATTATAAAATGTGGTATAGAAGGAAAAGGACAATTCACAATAGTGGAATGTAAAATGGCTGAAAGACACATAAAAATTTGCTGAACATCCTTAGCCATTAGGGAAATGCAAACCAAAATAACTTTTTAGATTTAAAGAATGATTTCATATTTGTAAACCTTTATAATATTGGAAAGAATATTCAGAGATAAAATGGAGGATATTTTGTCTAAACTAACAGATGGAGAAATAGTATAAACTCATAAAAATCTAAAAATTATACAAAATTCACTTTTTACAATAGAAGTGTGTGGCCTCAACTTCAAGAGGAGAGGCCACAATAACCCACACCATTTGAGATCCCAGGAACGAGAGGTTTTATGGAGGCCAGAAACATTGATGGACAATTGATGTGATTCTTTGTTGCTGGACTCTCAGTTCTCTACTGAGATTGTATGAAGGGGACACAGAAAATTTGCTCCCTTGTACATTAAATAATATATAATTCTGGCTTCACATAAATTGATTTACTGCTAATTCTGCCCATCAAAAATTTGGAGACTGTATTATCTGCTTTCTCTTGTTAAACAATTTTGGAGTTCTTTACACATGCTCTGGAATCTCCACTCTTCAATGTGCTCCATAGTCTTTAAACCACCAAAGGCTTTAGTGACAGAAAATTCAAGTTAATGCAGGCTGATGTAGAGTTGTTATTGTTTTGTTGAGAGAAAAATATCCAATGATAACACTGTATTTCATGTGGCTTATTGGACCAATTATGTGGGTTCAAATAATCCCACAATGTTTTTACAGTGACATTTACTTGGCAAACTGACAGACACTGGGAACTGTGAATATAGAATAGAGTATTGAAACCTATGCTCACTTACATTCAATTTCAAAAGCATCAAGATGTGACATTCCTTGTAGGGAGCCATCCCTGCATTCTCCATTACAAGATGGCGCCTGCATCCGGTAGGCACTGAATGTAAAGTTAATGCGCGCAGGCGCTGGATAACTTTCCATTCCGTGATCTCTGCCTATTCCGTGGCGTCATATGGTCCAATGAGCTGCAGTCAATCATTGGGTGACACGTCCCAGGCGGCGGTTGCCAGTCTTTATTAGGGGACAGGATTCTTGGCTCAGGGTCTCCGCTTTTGTAAGCTTATGCTCTTTTCTCTCAAGACGCATTAAAGCTTTACTGCAGAAGGATCCGAATGTCCTGTGTTGTTCTTGCTGGCGAGACGATCGCGCTGGACATCTGGTGCCAAAACCCGGGAACTTGTTAACATCGCCGGCACCGCGGAGACCCCTCGGACGGGGCGGATTCAGAACTGCAGGGTGGTAAATTCGGAGAGGTATGTCTTTTCTGGACTTTGGCTTGGGATTGTTGATCTTTTTCACTGTTGTAGCAATTTTGAAGAAGTCCAAAATTACATGTCAGAAACCGAATGTAGTGAGAGGTGGGGCGCGCGGGGCAATAAAAAAGGAAAAAGGACCTCCCGGGATCTCTAATGACAGGGGAATGTATACAAAAAACAAAACGACAACGAAAAAGGAAAAAGGACCTCCCGGGGTGTCTAATGACAAGGGAGTGTATTTGTTAGATGATTCTGTAAATGAGATTAAAGCTTTAAATCATGATAGCTCTGATGACTCTGAAAGCTCAGGAGATGAAGTCTTAAATACTGGGGAAACAGCTCAGCTAGGTGAAAAAGAAACAAAAAAGGGGGGAGAGAAAATAGGGGATAACCGGTCACACCCCGGTAAATTTAAGAGACCTGTTAATCCAGCGGGTGTACTTCCATCAACACCCCCATTATATGAGTTACAACAAAAATTTGGTACCGACTCCTTTTTACCATTAGAGGAGCGGAAAAAATTGCAGATGGCTTTCCCAGTCTTTGACAGGGGAAAAGGCCATGCATGTTATTCAACACTGCTTGGAGACCTGGGGTGCCTGGGGAAAGCTTCATATCCTAAAGTTGCTCAAGTAATTTATGTATGCTTGTTTTAAAATGTTCTATTTCCTGGTACGGCCATTTTGTAGCTGGTCACATGACTGACGGTAGCCATTTTGCTAAAGTTAAAAAAAGGATACTTAAACCTTGACTAAAGGTGACCACATGGAAATTAGAGGTACCATCTTAGAAACAAGTTTTTCAGTTAAGATTTAAAATGTTAATGCTTCTATATATTGCAGAAAGACCTTAAGGGAATTTAAATTTCTTTTTAAAACCAGTTTTCAAATGTTTGTTTTTATTAATGTTTTTACTTAAAGAGCTTCAATTTAGAATTATTTTTAAGCAAAGCCTGACAATGTAAAGTTCTTGTTTTGTAAAAGATGCTAATCTATTATGTTGGTAGCACACACCTTTAAGCTCAGGATGTTGGTGGCACACGCCTTTAAGTTTAGGGCGTTGGTGGCACACGCCTTTAATCCCAGCACTCCAGAGTAAGAGGCAGATAGATCTTTATGAATTCAAGGCCTGCCTGGTCCAGCAGATCAAATTCCAGGACAGGCTCCAAAGTCAAAAAAAAAAACCCTGCCTCATAAAGAAGTTAAGCTACTGTTTAAGGAAGTTCAGCTGTATTACAGAAATAAGACTTTACCTAGCCACCTGTGTGCTTCTTAAAAACAGATAATGTGCCGGCTTATACCTCTCAAAAGTTCCGGCACTTCTGTAGACAGATTTGACTGGCCTACCTTATAACCATCAAGGACAAGACATTATGGAACATGCCCATCGCACACTTAAGTCTTATTTAATCAAACAAAAGGAGGGAATGGGAGCATCCTTACCCTCGGTGCCAAGAGTTACAATATCCATGGCACTCTTTACCCTTAATTTTCTAAACATTGACGCTCAGGGCCATACTGTGGCCGAGTGCCAGACCTCAGAACCTGAAAGGCCAAAGGAAATGGTAAAATGAAAAGATATCTTAACTGGTCTTTGGAGAGGCCCAGATCCTATTCTCATAAAATCCCGAAAAGACTCACCCAAAGAGCCCCTTCGGACCCTCAAAAGTCGGAACTCCACCCTCTCCCAGGGAGTTGAGAGCTGCTATTATCCAGATTAACTCCATGCACCTTGACCTGTCCTTGACGGAGGGATTGTCATCATGGATCGCTTCAGCTGTCTCCTATTTTAAGGAATGGGTGGGGGTGGGATTGTTTGGTGCAGCCATTTGCTGCGGATTGGTGTTGCTTCTCTGGCTGGTCTGTAGGCTCAGGGCTCAAACTAAGAGACAAGATGGTTATCGCCCAAGCGCTTATAGCTTTGGAACAAGGGGTTTCCACTGATATTTGGCCGCTGGCCAGACAGCTCTTGCACACCCGGAGCCTAGGCTCATTGCACAGGGTAGAGTGTCTGGCTTGAGCAGCCCATGAGGGATGTCGAGCAAGGCATCGCACAGAGAGTTGCCCAATATGCAGACTTTCTGGGAGGCATGTTGTCCTGCATAAGGGTTGCCTGCCCTAGTCTCCCTTTCCCAGAAAATTGGCAGAGGACAGGTCGAGAGCGCTTCGGGTCAAGCTAACAGCCTGATGGCGACTCTTGTACACAGTCTTAATGTTTGATTGGGAAGATACAACCTCTGCCTCTATCCCTCAACATATGGGTGACCTATTTGCTTGTAAAAATATGAAGCCTTATCATTAATTAATAAAAAAGTGGGAAATGTAGGGAGCCGTCCCTGCATTCTCCATTACAAGATGGCACCTGCATCCGGCAGGCACCGAATGTAAAGTTAATGCGCGCAGGCGCTGGGTAACTTTCCATTCCTTGATCTCTGCCTATTCCGTGGCGTCATATGGTCCGATGAGCTGCAGCCAATCATGGGGTGACACGTCCCAGGCGGCGGTTGCCAGTCTTTATTAGGGGACAGGATTCTTGGCTCGGGGTCTCCGCTTTTGTAAGCTTATGCTCTTCTCTCTCAAGACGCATTAAAGCTTTACTGCAGAAGGATTCGAATGTCCTATGTTGTTCTTGCCGGCAAGACGATCGCGTGGGACAATTCCTCTAGATACCTAGTAGATTTGTTTGGGAAATTCATTTTATAACTGAAGAAGTGTCCATTCCCTAAGTCATGAGCCTACAGATACAACTTGATTAATTTTGAGATTTTGGTTGATATACCTGGGAAAAGACTACCCCCTTAGAGGAAGGAACACTATATATTCTTTTAGAAGTGATCACATTGTTCATTCTTTGAACTTATGTAGCTCTAATAATAGATATGGCATCTTATATTATAATATGCAAGCATGATATTGGGATGTCTTCTGAATTTTTTGATATATAGATGGATAGAGAAAATGTGGTACATTTACACAATGGAGCACTACCCAGCAGAAAAAAAACAATGAAATCTTGAAATTTGCAGGAAAATGGATGGAATTTGAAGAAACAATTCTGATCGAGGTAAGCAAATCACAAAAAGATAAACATGACATTTACTCACTCATATGTGGATTTTAGACATAGAATAATTGATTAAAATCCTACAATCCACACTGCCAGAGAAACTAGTAGACAAATAGGACCCTAAAAGAGACAAAGTTTGTCCCCTGGAGTAGGTGAAAGGGTCATCATCCCCTGAGCAAATTGAGCACATGAGAAGAGGGGGGAGGAAGCTATGAGAGTGAGAAGGGAAGAAAAGGTAGAATGCAGAGGTTATGAGGAAGTAGAAATTTTGAGTCAGGAGTATATTAGAAGAAAGGACATAGGATATGTAGGATTTTAGATGGGGGGTGGTAGAGGAGGAATGGAGGGAGAAGGGAACTGTGATCATCATGTAATTCAATCTTGTTTGTAATTCAAATATACAAAAAACAAACAACAAAAAAATTTAGTAGGTGAAGAATTATTAATTAGTTTATGCTGCATATTGTTAACTGTCTATAGGTATAATATATATGTTGCTGCTTGCCATTGTTAAAGAATTAAAGTTGTGATAAATTATTTTTGCCGCATATTTGATTATATAAAGATGTGTTGCAGATTTTTCCCCTTTCCATCCTTAGGCACGATTTTGGTCTAAATAAAATTGAATGGACAATCGCTCAGCAGAAATGGGCAAGAGATGGCAGTAGACAGAGCGAAAGGTAGAAGCAGAATCATACTATTAGTGAGATAAGAAGTGGGCATATTAACAGAGGGTAGAATTGGGGAGAAATAGAGGGAGACACCCAGGGTATCCAGGCTTACACAGGAAAAGACACACAGTAGAACATAAAGAAAGAAAAATAAAAACTGCAGAGGCAATAAACCTTATATGGAAAAATAAAGAACCCTGGATAGCCCAAACAACCCTGTACAATAAAAGAACATCCAGAGGCATCACAATCCCTGATTTCAAGCTCTATTATAGAGCTATAGTCCTGAAAACAGGTTGGTATTGGAACAAAATAGACAAGTTGACTAATAGAATCGAGCTGAAAACTCTGATATTAACCCATACACCTAGGAACAGCTGATTTTTAACAAAGAAACTGAAGCTATACAATTAAATAAAGAAAGAAAATGCTGCTGACATAACTGGATGCTGCCATGTAGAAGCCTGTAGATAGATTCATGTCTACCACCATGCACAAAACTTAATTCCAAATGCACCAAAGACCTCAACATAATTCTAGTCACACTGAACTCATTAGAAGTAAAATTAGGTAAAACTCTTGAATGAATTGGTACAGGAGACCACTTCCTGAACATTACACGAGTAGCACAGATACTGAGATCAACAATTAATAAATGGGACCTTGTGAAACGGAGGAACTTCTGTAAGTCAAAGGACAACATCAACAAGACAGAACAACAGCACACAGATTGGGAAAAGATATTCACCAACCCCACATCTGATAGAGAGCTGATCTCCAAAATTTACAAAAAACTCATAGGGAAAGAAAGCACGAGTAAATTTAATTAATGAAAAAATTCTATCCAGAAGTGAACAAAACATAAGGACAAGGATTAATAATCACTAATATGTCTCCATGTTATGATTAAGGAACTTGTTGGCTACCTGAAAGATAATTCCTGTTTGCAGGCAGACCAAGCCATCTAGCATCTGTTGCCATTCCTATCTTGAACTGGCACCCACAGGAAGTGGCGAGTGCCTGGCCTTTTCCTGTCCACCTTTCTCTGTTCAAGTCTCCTGAACTGCAGTCATCAGTTCTGTCCCACCAAAAAATCCCCAGAGAGCCATCTAGTATCTATGGACATTGGAGTCTTGGACCCACCTGAACCTACCAGAGAGAGATTTGGAACCATAACCGTCAGCAGATTGAGAGAGCCTACTGGAAGATGTGATAGGAAGACGACAGTATAAGAACACATCCAACCATAGAAAGATTAATATGACACCACCCAAGTCTATGTATTCTATAATAGCAACTTTCTATCGGGTAGTCCTGTCCAGTGGTGAGAGTGGTGTGTTGAAGTCTCCCACTCTAAGTGTATGAGTTTTAGTAATATTTTTTATAAATGTGGGTGCCTCTATGTTTGTGCTAGGAACTGTCCTCTTAGCACTGCTTTCACAGAGTCCCATAAGTTTGGTTAGATTGTATCTTTTTTTACATTGAATTATAGAAAGCTTTAATTTTTTCTTTATTATTTATTTGACCCAGTGGTATTTCAGTAGTGTTTGTACAATTTCCATAAGATTGTGTGGTTTCTGTAATTTGTGTTGTTGTTGAATTCTCCCTGTACACATCATGATCAGATAAGATATACGCCATTTTGTTTTATCTGTTGAGGTTTTCTTTATAACCAAATAAATAGATGTCTTAGAGATGTTTCCATAAGATAACACACTCTGAAGAAGGCAGACTGTTAGTGTCTAAGTATAATGTTCTAGATATGTCATCTAGTCCATTTAATCAGAACCTTGATCACTTCAGATATTTTCTGCTATGTTTTCCTCTGGCAGTTCTATCAGTTTGTGAAATGGAGTTTTGAAGTCTCCTAATATTAGAGTGTGGCTTTGATTTGTGACTTACGCTTTAGAAATGTTGTCTTTATAACTGAGGTTGATGCTATATTTGGGATAAGAATGGTCAGAATTAAAACATCATCTTGGTTGACATAACCTGTGATTTACGTGAAATATACTTCTGTATTTTTTGAAAATTTTATTGCTAATTATTAGGCTAGCTTTGCCAGCCTGTTTCTTATGTAAATTTGATGGGAAAATTATATCCCAACGTTTTACCGTGAGGTAGTAACTGTCTGTAATGTTGAACTTTTTCATGTTTGCAGCAGAAGGACAGATCTTCTTTTCTTATACAATCTATTAGCCTGAGTCTTTTTATAACTATAATAAGTCCACTGATATTAAAAGATATTAATGACCTATGATTCTTAATTCTTTTATCATTTTTACCAATTTTTTAATATTCCAATTCTACCCCTCCCTCTCCCCAACCTCTCATTTGTTCCTTGGAGCTGGTAAGGCCTCTTCTAAGAAGTACATTAAATCTGTCCTATTATCTAGTTGAGGCAGGACCAAGGAACATCTCTACCAACAATAAGTTCATTTCGAGGCTGACCATGGTAATTCTCCATAAAGAATGGACTCCACCAAATCAGTTTGAGCATTGGAGTTAGAAATTGGACCCAATGCCTGTGACTATATGTTGTCTGACAATCATCATTGTTACTTGAATTAAGGGAGTGTAGTTCAGGCCTATGTAGTTGTCCTCCTTTTCAGACCAGAGCCAATGATCTCTCACTAGCTCAGGTCATCATAATCTGTGGTTTCCCACTCATGGCTTTGTTGTTCATAATATTTCTTCTCCTCTCTCACTTTGAAATTAATCCAGAGGCTTAGACAAATGATTAGCAGTGATAACTGCATCTGCTTCCATCTGTTTCTGCAAGAGTTTTGTAGCTTTTACAGGGGTTTAGACTGTAGGCTATGTTTCTTTTGCTTTAAGTCTGGTATACACTTATGAGTGGGTACATTATATATATATTTTTTTCTGTTTCATGGATACCTCGGTCATGATGTTTTTTCTAGTTCTGTGCTTTGCCTGCAAATTTTAGGATGCTATATTTTTCTTAATCCTGAGTAGTACTCCATTAAGTGAATAAAACCCATTTTCTTTATCCATTCTGCAGTTCATGGGCATCAAGATTGTTTTCAAGGTTTGGCTACTATGAATAATCTTTCTGTGAACATAGGTATGTAAGACACCTTGTGGTATAATTTAGCATTCTTTATTTACACATATATATTTCATGAAGCTGTATAAGGTACCTTTGAGACAGAAGAAGCAAAAGAAAATGCTTACAACTTGCAGGTAGACTTCTGTACTAAGCAGAAGGCAAATGAAGGTGTAATGTGAGGTCATGATAGTTTGGGATTGTGATATGCTTGGCTGTTGTGACATACCTTAATATCATTGTTTTTGCATGGCAATCACAGTGGGATTCATTCTTTTTATAACATGGGACCAACAAGTATAGAACAACTGAGAAACACTGTTTTCCACAGATATTTCACTAGCTAATATAAGTGTCCTCTACGGCATTTGATATTTACAAGTTGGGAGGAGACTCCAATCTGGCAATGGACAAGGCCATGGATAATAACCTTCTGTCTGGCAAAATTAATCTGTAAATTACATATAATGTAACTGAATACAGTATGCAAAAAAGTTATTCAAAGACTTTCATTGATATGACGTCTCCATATTCCCACTTATTTTGTGTCATTTCCAGTTTGATATTGTTTAAAGTTGTGAAAATAAAAATAAAGGATAAAATATCCAATACTATCGGTGAGAAAGTGCATGAAGGGAAACCCAGGAGGATTCAACCCTACACAACCTTTTAGAAGAAACTTGGTCTAGTTGAGCGTGGGATAAATGGTCTTCTTAGAGCAATAAGATGATTTGTTATATGATATTCACCATTTTTAGACTGAATTATACCATAATAAAATCGTCATTATATATTTGAACAATATCGCTTATGTCTTTTATTAGCACATTCATGGACCTTTTACCATTACTTATTTGTATAGTATATAAATTATATTAATTGGAATATAAGACTACCTGACACCTCATAAACATATCCATTCTCTTTTTCAAGTCATTTATAATTACATTATTATCGTGTATTGTTTATTCATTCCTACCCTCTCCCTCCCCCATGTTAATCCATTATTTTAAATATTGACTATCCTCCCAAATACAATCATTTTAATTCTTCACTTTTAGATTCTTCCCTTTCTTCCTCTATTAGACATTCCTCCCTGTCTTTCCCTTCTTTTCCTATCCATCTTTACACTATTTTTTAATGTGAAATGTATGCTTTTGAAGAGCGTGAAGATATTCGGTTCACAGAAAAATTACAGGTCAAAAATATTTTACTTCCAAAATGAATCTTACCAACTACTTGTGTATAGAACAAGCAAGTGGACCTTGCCTGTCTTGGTGTCTTTGCCTCTCCTGGTCAACATCTACTTTTTATTTGAAGTTTAGATTTAAGAAGCATAAGGCAGAGTATCTTCTTAGCAAAAACATTAACAAGAGAGATATGCATGACATAAGGAAGATTGTTTAATCCCATGAAATATAAAGAACTTCTTTTCATACGCTTCTATTGAATTTGTGGCTTATCAAGCTAGAAAACATATAGCAAGAAGTAATTGATTCATTAATCATCGATGGAATTTCTCTTAAACAACCATAAAATCCCAGAAAGATTTGTCAGGTCAAAATTTCGAAAATCTGACATCCATGATTTTCCATATTACACAGACTATGTTTTGCAAATACTCTTTGACCACAGATATAGTAATGGATAGCACATAGACAGCTAATACTTAAAGATAGTGTTTCACTAAATAAATTTGAGAAATGGGCAAGAAGGGAGAAGTCATCTATATATCAAAAAATTCAGAAGATATGCCAAAATAATGGTTTCATAATATAATGAGATGCCATATCTTGTATTAGAACTATAAAAGTTCAAAAACAAACAATGTAATCACTTCTATAAACCGTATATTGAACAAATTAAAAAGACTCTGAGATTAAAACAGGTTATAGACCAATGACATAAAAGACAAAACTAACATTCTCTGGATTGTTGTCTACTTTTTAGTGCAGAAACGTAAGACTCGTCTCAAAATTTGGAGATAATTAATATTTTCAGGCATTAGACATGAAGAAATCTCCTATTGTGAACTCCAAGATTGTCCAAACCAATCAAGTGCATTGTCAACAATAGGAATATCAAAGACTCAGGTTTTTATACAAAGAATATATAGTGTCCTTGCCTCAGAGGGGATAGTGTTTTCCCAGGTATATCACGAAAAAAATTAATTAGGTTGCCTCTGTAGGCTAATGACATAGGGAATGGCACTTCTTCTTCTGTTATATAATGAATTCCCCAAATGAATCTAAGAGGTATCTAGAGAAGTATCATATCTTGGTGCTTTTAAAATGGAATATAAGTGAGCATGGGTTTCAATATTCTATCCTATATTCAATGTTACCAGTGTATGTCAGTTTGCCAAGTCAAATGTCACTGTGAAAACATTGTGGAATTCTTTGAACCCATATAATTGGTCCAAGAATCCACATGAAATACAGTGTTATCACAGGAAAATTTACTCTCTCCAAAACAATAACCATTGTACATCCTTAGACATCAGCTTGCATTGAGGTTAATATTCTGTCATTAAAGCCTCTGGTGGATAGGAGCTTGCCCTTGAACTCAGGTCCAATGCACAGATCACTTTTTTAGATGACTCTAAGCAATGATGATGAATGCAACCAGAAAGAGCCCCTGACCTCCATGGTCCTGCAAATGGACAAAGAACTCCCACTGGGCCTTGGCGTGTCATATACCACCGCCAAACTCGGATCCTGGCCTGGCAGATGGAGGCAAAACTGCCACTGGGTTTTGCCGAGCCCGCACCTGGACTCTGATGAGGAACAAAGATCGCTGGTATCAGATGACTCTAAGCAGTGACGACGAACGGAACCAATAGCATCGCCTGGCCTACCTGTCCCACCGGATGGACACAGAATTGCCACTGGGACTCGGGGTGTCGGATCCCGATGCTGAACTTGGATCCTGGGCCACCATATGGATGCAGAACTGACACTGGGCGTGTCCAACCCGGTCACTGAATTTGGATCAGAAGCAATGTTCACTGGTGTCAGATGACTCTAAGCAGTGACGATGAATGGAAATGGAAACAGAACCTGCCTTACCTGGACTGGCGGATTTTCACCGAACTTCCATTGGAACTTGGTGTGTAGAATCTCACTACCAAACCTGGATCCAGTGCACAGATCACTATTGTTAGATGACTCTAAGCAATGATGATGAATGGAACCAGAAACAGTTCCTGACCTCCATGGGCCTGCAGATTGACACAGAACTCCCACTGGGCCTCAGTGTGTCACTTACCGCTGCTGAACTCAGATCCTGGGCCACCATATGGTTTCAGAACTGCCACTGGGCATGAGAGTATCCAATCCCACAGCCTAAGTCGTATTAGGAGCAAAGGTCACTGGTGTCAGATGACTCTAAGCAATTACAACGAAAGGAACCAGAAACACCGTCTGGCCTATCAGGACCAGTGGATGGACACACAATTGCCACTGAGCCTCGGTGTGTCGTATCCCACCGTCGAACTCTGCTCATGGGCTGGCAGATGGA
>NW_023276919.1:79159-109594 GCF_003668045.3 Cricetulus griseus
TGGCCCTGAGCGTCAATGTTTAGAAAATTAAGGGTAAAGAGTGCCATGGATATTGTAACTCTTGGCACCGAGGGTAAGGATGCTCCCATTCCCTCCTTTTGTTTGATTAAATAAGACTTAAGTGTGCGATGGGCATGTTCCATAATGTCTTGTCCTTGATGGTTATAAGGTAGGCCAGTCAAATCTGTCTACAGAAGTGCCGGAACTTTTGAGAGGTATAAGCCGGCCCATTATCTGTTTTTAAGAAGCACACAGGTGGCTAGGTAAAGTCTTATTTCTGTAATACAGCTGAACTTCCTTAAACAGTAGCTTAACTTCTTTATGAGGCAGGGTTTTTTTTTTTTGACTTTGGAGCCTGTCCTGGAATTTGATCTGCTGGACCAGGCAGGCCTTGAATTCATAAAGATCTATCTGCCTCTTACTCTGGAGTGCTGGGATTAAAGGCGTGTGCCACCAACGCCCTAAACTTAAAGGCGTGTGCCACCAACATCCTGAGCTTAAAGGTGTGTGCTACCAACATAATAGATTAGCATCTTTTACAAAACAAGAACTTTACATTGTCAGGCTTTGCTTAAAAATAATTCTAAATTGAAGCTCTTTAAGTAAAAACATTAATAAAATCAAACATTTGAAAACTGGTTTTAAAAAGAAATTTAAATTCCCTTAAGGTCTTTTTGTAATATATAGAAGCATTAACATTTTAAATCTTAACTGAAAAACTTGTTTCTAAGATGGTACCTCTAATTTCCATGTGGTCACCTTTAGTCAAGGTTTAAGTATCCTTTTTTTAACTTTAGCAAAATGGCTACCGTCAGTCATGTGACCAGCTACAAAATGGCCGTACCAGGAAATAGAACATTTTAAAACAAGCATACATAAATTACTTGAGCAACTTTAGGATATGAAGCTTTCCCCAGGCACCCCAGGTCTCCAAGCAGTGTTGAATAACATGCATGGCCTTTTCCCCTGTCAAAGACTGGGAAAGCCATCTGCAATTTTTTCCGCTCCTCTAATGGTAAAAAGGAGTCGGTACCAAATTTTTGTTGTAACTCATATAATGGGGGTGTTGATGGAAGTACACCCGCTGGATTAACAGGTCTCTTAAATTTACCGGGGTGTGACCGGTTATCCCCTATTTTCTCTCCCCCCTTTTTTGTTTCTTTTTCACCTAGCTGAGCTGTTTCCCCAGTATTTAAGACTTCATCTCCTGAGCTTTCAGAGTCATCAGAGCTATCATGATTTAAAGCTTTAATCTCATTTACAGAATCATCTAACAAATACACTCCCTTGTCATTAGACACCCCGGGAGGTCCTTTTTCCTTTTTCGTTGTCGTTTTGTTTTTTGTATACATTCCCCTGTCATTAGAGATCCCGGGAGGTCCTTTTTCCTTTTTTATTGCCCCGCGCGCCCCACCTCTCACTACATTCGGTTTCTGACATGTAATTTTGGACTTCTTCAAAATTGCTACAACAGTGAAAAAGATCAACAATCCCAAGCCAAAGTCCAGAAAAGACATACCTCTCCGAATTTACCACCCTGCAGTTCTGAATCCGCCCCGTCCGAGGGGTCTCCGCGGTGCCGGCGATGTTAACAAGTTCCCGGGTTTTGGCACCAGATGTCCAGCGCGATCGTCTCGCCGGCAAGAACAACACAGGACATTCGGATCCTTCTGCAGTAAAGCTTTAATGCGTCTTGAGAGAAAAGAGCATAAGCTTACAAAAGCGGAGACCCTGAGCCAAGAATCCTGTCCCCTAATAAAGACTGGCAACCGCCGCCTGGGACGTGTCACCCAATGATTGACTGCAGCTCATTGGACCATATGACGC
This sequence comes from Cricetulus griseus, assembly GCF_003668045.3. Taxonomy (NCBI): domain Eukaryota; kingdom Metazoa; phylum Chordata; class Mammalia; order Rodentia; family Cricetidae; genus Cricetulus; species Cricetulus griseus. The sequence goes on from NW_023276919.1 coordinate 80,987, forward strand.
CACGGAATAGGCAGAGATCATGGAATGGAAAGTTATCCAGCGCCTGCGCGCATTAACTTTACATTCAGTGCCTACCGGATGCAGGCGCCATCTTGTAATGGAGAATGCAGGGATGGCTCCCTACAAGGAATGTCATATCTTGATGCTTTTGAAATTGAATGTAAGTGAGCATAGGTTTCAATACTCTATTCTATATTCACAGTTCCCAGTGTCTGTCAGTTTGCCAAGTAAATGTCACTGTAAAAACATTGTGGGATTATTTGAACCCACATAATTGGTCCAATAAGCCACATGAAATACAGTGTTATCATTGGATATTTTTCTCTCAACAAAACAATAACAACTCTACATCAGCCTGCATTAACTTGAATTTTCTGTCACTAAAGCCTTTGGTGGTTTAAAGACTATGGAGCACATTGAAGAGTGGAGATTCCAGAGCATGTGTAAAGAACTCCAAAATTGTTTAACAAGAGAAAGCAGATAATGCAGTCTCCAAATTTTTGATGGGCAGAATTAGCAGTAAATCAATTTATGTGAAGCCAGAATTATATATTATTTAATGTACAAGGGAGCAAATTTTCTGTGTCCCCTTCATACAATCTCAGTAGAGAACTGAGAGTCCAGCAACAAAGAATCACATCAATTGTCCATCAATGTTTCTGGCCTCCATAAAACCTCTCGTTCCTGGGATCTCAAATGGTGTGGGTTATTGTGGCCTCTCCTCTTGAAGTTGAGGCCACACACTTCTATTGTAAAAAGTGAATTTTGTATAATTTTTAGATTTTTATGAGTTTATACTATTTCTCCATCTGTTAGTTTAGACAAAATATCCTCCATTTTATCTCTGAATATTCTTTCCAATATTATAAAGGTTTACAAATATGAAATCATTCTTTAAATCTAAAAAGTTATTTTGGTTTGCATTTCCCTAATGGCTAAGGATGTTCAGCAAATTTTTATGTGTCTTTCAGCCATTTTACATTCCACTATTGTGAATTGTCCTTTTCCTTCTATACCACATTTTATAATTGGATTATTTGGTGCTTGGATACTAGCTTCTTATGTTCTTTAATAATATTGGAGTTCAGTCCTCTTTTTGATATGGAGATGGTGAATATCTTTTCCCATGCTGTGGGCTGACATTGGGCCAGTATTGGTTTAATGAGATACCAGGCCCTAAGGAAATATCTGGCGATCTACAAAGATGACACCTACTAACTGTGTAAGCAATATTGGAGAGGCTACCTTAAATGCCCTCACTTGATAATGAGATTGATGACTAACTTATATGCCGTCCTTGAAGCTTCATCCAGCAGCAGATGGATGTAGAAGCAGAGGCCCACAGCTAAACACTGATGTGAACTGGAATCCAGTTGTAGAGAAGGAGGAGTGATGAGCAAAGTGGTCAAGACCAGGGTGGTTAAACTCACAGAAATAGCCGACGTGAACAAGTGTGAGCTCTTCACCCACAGATTGATCCCTGGGAAACAAGCATGGAACTGATCCAGAATCCATGAATGTGTGTTTCAGTGAGGAGACCTCAGAAATGTATGTGGCCTCTTGTAATAGATCAGTACTTACTTAAACCTAGCACAGGAACGGAATTTGGGAGCCCATTTCAGTTTGACGGATACTTCCTCAGCAAGATAACTGGTTAGGGCCTAGGCCCTATTCTAAAAGATATGACAGCCTCTGAAGACCCTGAATGGAAGACCTCATACTCCCTAGGGAGTAGAAATTGTATCTGATAGGTAGGATAATAGTGGGGGTAGGGGACGAGGGGTGGGTGGTGGAACCTGGATTGACATAAGAAACAATTTTCTTTCTAAAAAAATGGAGGAAAAAGCTAAAAAATACAACTAATGTACCAAAATGTATGAGTGTAATACCAGGAAGCCTTAAAACTTCACAAAAATGTACAAGAAACTTAGTTTTGTCTTTATTTTGGGATATATCTAAGTGGTCATCAATCAGCTGGAATAGTATAATGATGCATTTACTTACATGTCTACTGGTCTAAAGCCATGCTAGGTTAGTGTGGGGCAGCAGAAATAAAAATAGTTAAAGCCAGAGAGAGACTTTTACCTCATGAGTAAGTTTAAGAGGTTATAATGTGAGGTAATGAGTCCATGTGGTTGGTTTAGAATTGAAGATGTAATAGATGTTGACAGACAAATCATAAGTGTTTCCTAGCACCCGGGACAGAAATCTCTCCACCCATAGCATTGGCCCAAGGATCAGGGAGCAACTGAGATGCATTTTTGCCCTTGGGGATTTTAATATCCTAAGGGATGTGCCATTGTACAACTTTAAATGTAACCATACAATGGACTTAAGTTTCCTAATGAGCCTATGGCAAAAGTTTTGGTCATTTCCAAGCAACTGGAACTGTTAACCAACATGATGGTAGGTAATCTCACTAAACATACTCTGTTAAGGACCTGTTCCAAGTCTTTAATTAGTAGATTTTTGCTTCCATAAGGAGTAAAACCCTATTGTGTGTTAGGAGCCGTTACAAGCTGTGCGCATGCGCAATAGGTAACTTTGTAACTTTCCAGCCCTTAGTCTCCGCCCCTCCCGTGATGTCATATGGTCCGATCAGCTGACGTCATACTGTCCGAAGAGCTTCAGCCAGTTAGGAGGTGACACTTCTGAGGCAGCGGTTGCCAGCCTATATAAGGGATGGGTTTTTGGGAGTTCAGCGTCTCCGCTCTGTAAGCTGATGCTCTCCCTCTCAAGTAGCATTAAAGCTTTACTGCAGAAGGATCCTGAGGAGTGTCCCCATGTCGTTTTTGCTGGCGAGACGGTTAGCGCAGGACATCTGGTGCCGAAACCCGGGAAATTGACCTCATCATCGTCAGTACCATCGGAGACCCCTTGGCAACAAGGAGGATTCAGAACTGCAGGGAGGTAGGATTCGGAGAGGTATGTCTTTTCTGGACCTTGGCTTGGGAATGTTGCCATCTTGGGGAGGTAGTGTAGAGGCTTTTGTACTTGTCCTCGGAGCCATCTTGATCTTTTTCACTGTTGTAGCAATCTTGAAGAAGTCCAGAATTACATGTCAGAAACCGAAAGTAGTGAAAGGTGGGGTGCGCCCGGTCATAAAAAAGGAAAAAGGACCTCCCGGGGTGTCTAATGACAGGGAGTGTGTGTAAGAAGAGAAACGGCAATGAAAAAGGAAAAAGGACCTCCCGGGGTGTCTAATGACAAGGGAGTGTGTAATTTGTTAGATGATCCTGTAAATGAGCTTGAAGCTTTAAATCTTGATATCTCTGATGACTCTGAAAGCTCAGGAGATGAAGTCTTAAATACTGGGGAAACAGCTCAGCTAGGTGAAAAAGAAAGATACTATCTGGATGACCATATACAAAGTAGCAAAAAACCTCGAAGACGGCAGCTTCAAACAGCCCTCTCGCAGGTTGCTCATTCAGCACCCCCTCCCTATGAGAAGGTAAAAAGAAAGCTGGCTTTTCCTGTCTTTGAGGGCAGAAGGGAAAAAAAAAACTTACATTAGATGTGGAACAATTGGCTTTGGGGCACATAGAACCTCCCCTTGGAATATTAATGAGCAAATGTCTTCCCTTGGTGCAGTGCAACGAGGTCTTCCCGTGCTTTCTGCATTACCCAAAAATTGGAATTTAATAATATTAGACATCAAAGATTGTTTTTTCTCTATTCCTTTGTTTCCCCTGGACAGGCTGCGTTTCGAATTCACTGTCCCCTCCATTAACCATATGGACCCTGATAAGCGATTCCAATGGAAGGTGTTACCTCAAGGCATGGCAAATAGCCCTACCATATGTCAATTATATGTACAGGAGGCTCTCAGACCAATAAGAGAACAATATCCAAATTTAATTGTGATCCATTATATGGATAATGTGCTCATGTGCCATAGGGATTTAAGGATGCTTCGAGAGGCTTACCCTTTACTGCTTAAAAATTTACAACTTTGGGGCCTCCAAATTGCTACGGAGAAGGTCCAAATTGCAGATACTGGACACTTCCTGGGCTCCATGGTGCTCCCAAATAAGATTCTCCCACAGAAGTTAAGGATTTATAGAGATGATTTACATACCTTGAATGATTTTCAAAAATTATTGGGAGACATAAATTGGCTGCGGCCGTTTTTAAAGATCCCCTCTGCGGAATTAAAACCTCTGTTTGATATTTTGAAAGGGAATACCCATATTGCCTCCCCCAGGTCTTTGACTCCCGCTGCGGAGATGGCCCTCTGTTTAGTGGAAGAAGCCATTAAAGAAGCACAACTATACCGCATTGATTTATTTCACCCTTTCTCCCTTTGTGTATTTAAAACAAAAAGATTGCCCACTGCAGTATTGTGGCAAAATGGGCCCTTGTTATGGATCCACCCACATGCCTCTCCTCAGAAGATCATTGACTGGTACCCTGCTGCCATAGCTCAACTTGCCCTTAAGGGCCTGAAGGCCGCTGTCAGCCATTTTGGCAGACATCCTGCAGCCTTAATTGTTCCCTATAACTCTCTTCTAGTGCAGACTTTGGCCGCCACTTCTGATGATTGGGCCATATTAGTCACCACCTTTTTGGGAAAAATTGATAATCATTACCCTAGACACCCTTTGTTGCATCTCATCCTATTGTGTTTCCCCGAATCACCTCACCTACTCCATTAAAAGACGGGTTGGTGGTATGGGTTGGTGGTATACACAGATGGCTCCAAGACTGGCCTGGGAGCCTATGTTGTGGGTACCCAGGTGTTCTCACGGCAATATGCTGAGACTTTCCCTCAGGTGGTAGAATGCTTAGTGGTATTAGATGTTCTTCAAAAATTCCCAGGTCCTCTTAACATTGTTTCTGACTCCTCCTATGTGGTCAATGCTGTAAATTTACTGGAGATGGCTGGAGTCATTAGATCCACTAGCAGAGTGGCATCTCTATTCCAAAAATTACAAGATTGTTTGTTAACCAGACAGGCTCCCATGTATATTACACATATTAGGGCTCATTCAGGACTTCCTGGCCCAATGAGCCAAGGAAATGATTTGGCAGATAAAGCCACAAGGCTGACTGCGGCAGTTTTAGTCCCCCCACTGCAAGCCGCTAAGGCCTTCCATGACAACTTTCATGTTCCTTCTGAGACTCTACGCAAGTGCTTCTCTCTTACTAGGAAAGAGGCACGGGATATTGTTACTCAGTGTCACAATTGTTGTGAGTTTCTCCCTGTCCGTCATACTGGAGTAAATCCAAGAGGGATTTTACCATTACAAGTATGGCAGATGGATGTCACTCATGTTTCTTTCTTTGGGAAACTCCAGTATGTGCATGTATCAATAGACACCTGCTCTGATGTTCTCCATGCCACACCACTCACTGGAGAAAAGACCTCCCATGTAATTCAACACTGTCTTGAGGCATGGAGTGCCTGGGGAAAGCCTAAATACTTAAAAACTGACAATGGACCTGTTTATATTTCTCAGAAATTTAAACAATTTTGTGCACAAATGCAAGTCACATGTATTACAAGCTTGTCATATAACCCTCAAGGGCAAGGCATCATTGAGCGCGCACATCGCATGCTCAAATCATACTTAATTAAACAAAGAGGGGGTATAATAAAGGATTTGCCCCCCATGCCACGAGTTGCCATAGCAGTGGCGCTCTTCACCATAAATTTTTTAAACTCAGATGAGCATGATCAGACCGCAGTAGAGCGACATTGCTTAGACCCATATCGACCTAAAGAATTGGTGAAATGGAAAGATGTGTTAACCAATGAATGGAAAGGCCCGGATCCTATTTTAATAAGATCCAGGGGAGCTGTTTGTGTTTTCCCACAGAATGAAGAAAATCCTTTCTGGGTCCCTGAAAGACTTACCAGGACAGTCATGGAGCAGAAGGATGCAGCAGACCAGACACATGAAAGGGGGGAGGAAGCTGTTCCTCCTGATGTTACTGATGATGATCAAGACCCCAGCTGTCCAGGGGGAACCACGTTGGGGAATCATGTCAACGTCCCCACTTCCGATGCTGGTGATGTATAATGCACAGGTTTTTCCATGATTCTTTGCCACCAATAAAGAGCTGGGCTTAGCTTTTCTGCCTGAGGATGAACAGAGCTCTGTGAAAATAGGACTATTTCCCTTAAGGGAAGTCTCTGTTTCTCAGTAGCTGACCAAGGCCTATGTGTCAATAACAATTGGACCTTTGAATTTGAGCAGAGGCTGTGAGCAGAAGCTCCCTGGCCTATGTGTTACCTCCATCCAATATGAGAATTTTACCAAAGCAGCTAATTTGTCTAAAAGCCTTTCTCAGTTTATGTTGCAGAATTGAACCTTTGAATTTGAGCAGACGCTGCGTGAATTGAGAGCCGCTATCGATCTGTCACTGACGGAGGGACTGTCGTCATGGGTCACCTCAGCTGTTTCCTACTTCAAAGAATTGGTGGGGGTGGGAATGTTTGGCACAGCCGTTTGCTGTGGATTGGTGTTGCTTCTCTGGCTGGTCTGTAGGCTCAGGGCTCAAACTAAGAACGCCCAAGTGCTTGTAGCCTTGGAACAAGGGGCTTCCACTGACATTTGGTTAACAATGTTTAAGCAATAGGCCACCAGTCAGACAGCTCTTGCACACCCGGAGCCTAGGCTCATTGCACAGGGTAGAGTATCTGGCTTGAGCAGCCCATGAGGGATGTCGAGCAAAGCATCACACAGAGAGTTGCCTAATATGCAGGCTTCTCTGGGAGGCATGTTGTCCTGAGTAAGGGTTGCCTGCCCCAGTTTCCCTTTCCCAGAAAAACATCGGAGGACAGGTCGAGAGCATTTTGGGTCAAGCTAACAGCCTAGGGGCGACTCTTGTACACAGTCTTATTGTATGATTTGGGAGGTACAACCTCTGCCTCTATCCCTCAATGTATGGGTGACCTACTTGCTTGTAAAAATATGAAGCCTTATTATTAATTAATAAAAAGGGGGATATGTTAGGAGCTGTTACAAGCTGGTGTGTATGTAAGGAGCCGTTACAAGCTGTGCGCATGCGCAATAGGTAACTTTTTAACTTTCCAGCCCTTAGTCTCCGCCCCCTCCCGTGACGTCATATGTCCGATCAGCTGACGTCATATGGTCCGATGAGCTTCAGCCAGTTAGGAGGTGACACTTCCGAAGCAGCGGTTGCCAGCCTATATAAGGGATGGGTTTTTGGGAGTTCAGCGTCTCCCAAAGCTGGTGCTCTCCCTCTCAAGTAGCATTAAAGCTTTACTGCAGAAGGATCCTGAGGAGTGTCCCCGTGTCGTTTGTGCTGGTGAGATGGTTAGCGCTGGACAGTTGTGTATTGTTTATTTAGTTCTGTAACCCACTTTTTAATTGGATTATTTGGTGTTTGTGTGACAAGTTTCTTCAGTTGTTTATTTTAGAAGTCAGCCCTTGGCTAGATCTGAGTTTGGTGAAGATCTTTTCCCATTCTGTAGGCTGCTTTCTTGTCTATTTGACATTTTTTTTTTTTTGCTTTACAGAATTTTCTCCGTTTCAGGGGGACACATTACTGAATGGCAGATCTCAGTCTCTGTGCTACTGTTAGGTTCAGGAAGGATTCTGCTGTACAAATGCATTCAATGATACCTACCAATTAATCTGCTAAGTGTTTCAATCTGGCTGGATTTAGATTGAAGTCTTTGATCATTTGGGACTTTAGTTTGGTCAATAGTGGAATCTAAAATGACTAAAGGACACTTAGGAAATTGTTCTACATCTTTAGCCATCAGGGAAATGTAAATAATAACAACTCTGAGATATTATCTTAAACATGCCAGAATGGCTATAGAAAAACCAGCACAGAGAGTTAATGATGGAGAGGATGTGGAGGAAGGGGAATGCTTCTCTGTTGCTGCTGGGAGTAAAAAAAAATGTACTACCATTACAGCAGTCAGTATGGAATTTTTTCCAAAAATAGATGATCAGTCTATTTCACCATCTAGCAGTTATACATTTTGCCACATACCCATATGCTATATATTCATACAACAAGTAACATCTATACAGCTGTGTTCATAAAAGCAGTATTTGTAATAGCAAGAACCTGGAAACAACCAAGATATCCCACTACTGAAGAATGAATAAAGAAAATGTGATACAATTAATAAATTGAGTACTACTCAGTTGAAAAAGGAACAATGTAAGAAATATATGGAACTAGAAGAAACTATCCTGTGAAGTACCCCATACAAGGAAAGCAATCATGTTATTTACTCAATAATATATGGATATTAGACATAGAGCAAATGATAACTCGCCTACAATCTTCACCTCCAGTGAAGCTAAGAACAAGTAGGACCCTAAGTGAGACATATATGTTTCGTCAGATTAGAGTAAAGGCACAAGATCTCCTGAATAATTTAGGAACATGAGGAAGAAGGGAGTACATAGGAGAAAGAGGAGAGGAGATAAAGAAGGGATAGGAGAATATGAATCATCAAAAAGATTGGTTAAGGGGAAAACTAGATGAAAGCAAGAACAGAGATACTTTAATAGAGGCATAAATTATAGTTTTACAGAGAAATATGGCACTAGGCAATTGTCCAGGGTATCCACAACAATAATCCCAATGGACAATTTAAACAATAGTGGAGAAGCTACCTTAACTGCTGTTCCCCTGTAGTGTGATTGATTACTACCTTATATGCCATCCTAGATATTTTATTCAGTAGCTGATGGGAGCAGAAGTGTACACACAAAGTTAAACAATGTCCTGAACTCCTGGAATCCAGTTTCAGAAAGGGAAGAATGATGAGCTGGTGGGTCAATACGAGGCTGGAGAAATCCACAGAAACAGCTGACCTGACCAAAATGGAGCTCCCAGACCCCATTTTGATGACTGGGGAACCATCATAGTAAGATAATTTTTCTTATGTCCATTTGACTGCATAATTATTTCCAATCTTTTTTAAGCCGGAGATATCAAATTTAATTAGCTGACCAGTGTTGATGAGGTACAAAAACCAAAGCCATTACTCCTTTAAAAGGTTCAGTTCCTATAGAGGCCCAATCTTCTCACTATGACACAAATAATAATTGGATATTTCTTGAAAAAATGATAGGCCTAAAAAAGAGGTTTCTGAGCTAGAATCAAACCTTCCATTTAGGATCATTTTCTCTTTTTTCCAGGTGATTTAGAAAAAAAAATCTTCAGCATATACAAAGAAATATCCATAGCCTACCATGGCACAGCATACCATACCATGGAACAGAATACCATACCACATTGACACAGACTATACCTGGCCTTATAATCATGATTTTTGCAGATGATTATTCAAATCTATTTATCAGTCATCTTCAATGATTATGAAGAAACTTGATTAGTGTCACAATGTATATCTTAATTTTCCCCAGAATACATCACTTAATACACATTCTTTAGCACACAGAGTAAACTGCTCACATTAAAATTTAATGTAATGAAAGTGTTACTCATAAGGAAAAGATTTTTGAAAAGCTGTTGATTCTCCATAGCTCCACACCAAGCACTTCATTGTTGTATGCAGTCAGTCCTGTTCTGAATATTCACTGAAGGTTGCTCTTCGTATAATGACAATAGATAATAGGGAGTGGGGAAATTATTTTACAAATGCTTCCCATAAAGTAGTTGCCAATCGCTGGTTGATGTGTTAAACATAAAACTAGGTTGTTTCTAATGTTTTACAGTGAGTGTGTTACTGTCTTTAATGTTGAGCTGTGTTTCAGGTAGTAGCAGAAGGAGATACCCTGTTTTCAATAATATACAATCTAGTATCCATTGTCATCGTATAAGTATACTATGTCCACTGATATTAAGAGATATTAATGATCTCTGATTGTTATTTTTTATTTATTTATTTTTATATTCTAATACCATCTCTCCTCACCTCCTGATACTCGCACTTCGTGCCAACCTCTCATTTATCCCAGGGAAATAGTAAGCTTACCCTAGGAAACACACTAAGTCTGACCTATAATCTACTTGTGGCAGGACCAAGGAAACTTTCTGGCCACCATAATCCTGTGTCGAGGCTGACCAAGGTATCTATCCATGTAGAATGGTTTCCACCAAATCAGTTTGTGCTTTGAAGTCAGAGCTTGGACCAAAGGCCAGTGACCATATATTGTCTGGCAATCACCATTGTTACCTTTATTAAGGGAGGGAAGTTCAGTCCGATGGTGATTCCCTCTTTTTCAGACAAGTGACAGTGATCTAATAAAGCTCCAGTCAGCTGATTCTGTGGGTCTTCCCACCATGGTCTTGACTCACTCATTCATATTATTTCTCCTTTGTCACTTTGAATTAACTCTTAAAGCTTAGCAAAATGGTTAGTGTTGGATTTCTTCATTGGCTTCCATGTGTTTCTGAAAGAAGTTTGTAGATTTTCCAGCATTTTGGACTGTAAGCTAGGTATCTTTTGCTTTATGTCTGACATCCACTTATGAGGGGGTACATATTATAATTTTTTGTTTCTTGGATACCACACTCATGACGGATTTTTCTAGTTCTGTGTGTTTGCCTTCAAATTTTGGGATGTGATTTCTTTCTTACTACTGATTCATACTCCATGGGATACATGTGCCACATTTGTTTATCCATTCAGCAGTTGAAAGGAGTCAATTTTTTCCCAAGGTCTGGTGACTATTAATAATGTTGCTATGAATATATTTATGCAAGTGACCTTGTGGGTTAATTGAGAAACCTTTGTGTATATGCCTTCACATTCATGTGTGGTTTTCTGAAGCTTTCTAAGGAAGTTTGAGATAGAAGAAACAAAAAATGCTGATAATTTCCAGATTGACTTATGTGCAAAGGAGAAAGCAAAGGTAATGGCAGGTCATGATTGTGTGGGATTGTGTTACTTTGTGGGTATTGTGTCATACATTAATATCATTATTTTTGCTTGGCTATCACAGTAGGATTCTTTCTCACCATAACATAGGAAAAACAAGTATAGAACAGCTGAGATCGCAGTTTTCTTAGGATAATTTATTATCCAATGCATGTGTCCTGTACAGCCTTTAATATTCACAAGGTGGTATGTGACTCCAATCAGACGATGGACAAGGACATCAACAATATAGCATTGTATCTGGCAAAATTACTCAGTCAGTGGCATATAATGTCACTGAATACAATCTGAGAAAAAGATTTTAGAAGGCTTTCAGTGGTGGATATCCTTTTTCTTAATATGTAAACTTGGAGGAATAAATTAAGCTTCAGAAATATGCATCAAGTTTTGAGTTTTCCAGTGTTACATCCAGTGTGTAATATTTCAAGCTATTTCTTATTTTTATGTCCTCTTATATTTTTATTATTTCAAGACAGCATTTGTCTGAGGCTTTGCAGAGTGTCATTTATCTAGCTCTAAATACAAGGATGGTCTCAAACTCAGAGAGATCCACCTGCATCCCCCTGTGGTTTTCTCCAGCCTGGCTCTAACCCTTTATTCCTCCTTGTCTGCAACTTGTTTCCAGAGTTCAGTTCAGTGTATAGCTGTTGGTGTCTGTGTCTGCTTCCACCAACAACTGGATGAGGACTCTAAGATGGTATATAAAGTAGTCTTCATCCCAGATTGTCAGTAAGCGTCATTCTTGTAGATCGCTGGAAATATGCCTAGTGACAGGTCTCTCATTGAACCTATAATGGCTCCCTCTCTTATGGTATCTCTCATCTTGATCTCCTCCATTCTTCCCCGGACTCAAACATTCTGCCTTTCCATTTCCTCCTCTCCCTTCCCCTTTGGCCCCTCTCATTCTGCCACCTCCTTCTCCCCTACTCGCATGCCCCAATTAGCTCATGAGATACTGCCCTTTACATTTCTCCATGCTCCATACATTTTTCTCTAAGAGTCCTTCATTTTTCCTAGTTCCTTTAGTGATAATAATTGTAGGCTGGTAATCCTTTACTCTAAGTCTAAAATTCATTCAAGTGTGAGTATATACCATGTTTTTCGTTTTGTGACTGGGTTACCTCATTCAGGATGGTTTATTATATTTCCATCCATTTCCCTGTGAATTTCAAGATTCCATTTTTTTTCTGGTGAGTAGTACTCTAATGTGTAAATGTACCACACCTTCTCTATCAACTTTTCAGTGGAGGGGCATCTAGGTTGCTTCCTGGTTCTGCATATTACAAACATCACTGCTATGAACATAGTTGAACATAAGTCCATGTTGTATGAATGTGCATTCTTTGGGTATATATCCAAGAGAGGGATTGCTGTATCTCGAGGTAGACTGATTCCCATTTTCCTAAGAAACCACCATACTGATTTCCCAAGAGCTCTTGCAAGTTTGCACTCCCAGCAGCAATATAGGAGTATTCCTTATTTTCCACATCCTATCCAACATAGACTATCATTTGTGCTTTTTATTATAGCCATTCTGGCCCATGTAAGATGGTATCTCAGAGTTGTTTTGGTTTGCATTTCCCAAATGGCTAAGAATTTTGAGGACTTTCTTAAGTGTCTTTCAGCCATTTTATATTCCTCTAGTCAGAAAGCTCTATTTAGTTCTACACCCCAATTTTTAATTTTATTGATGGGTGTTTAGGTAGCTAGATTCTTGAGTTCATTTTATATTTTGGATATCAGGCCTCTGTCAGATATGGGGGTGGTGAAGTCCTTTTACCATTCTGTGGTCTGTCGTTTTGTCTTACTGACTATATCACTTGCCTTAGAGAAGCTTCTCAGATTCAGGAGGTCCCATTTATTCATTGAAGATTAATAAAGCAGTATCAGTCTGTGATACTGCTATTAAGTTCAGGTAACAGTCTCCTTATCAATTTGTTCAAGGATATATCCCAATTTCTCTTCTAGAAGGTTCAGTGTGGCTGGATTTATGTTAAGTTCTTTGATCCATTTGGACAAACACTATCTTAAAGAATTAGCTGCCCGTTATGCTAACTGTGATCAGAGAGTATCTGAAAACCACAGGCTCTGTAATATGGAAATTCATGGATGGCAGAATTTCTAAATTTTGACCTGAGAAATCTTGCAGGATTTTATGCATGTTTAAGAGAAAATACATCAAATTTTAAATGATTCAGTTACATCATGTTATAAGTTTGCAAGCCAGATAATCCAAAAATAAAATGAAAACTTGAGAAATGAAACTCTTCATATTTCACCAGTTTAAGCAATCATTCATTACATAGTGCTAATGTTCTCATTAAGAAAATACAATTCCTTTTGCTTCTTAATTCTACATTTCCACTAGAAAAACTAGTTGCCTATGTGGAATATAAGCGGCAAGGTTTACAGTGTTTTCTGTTCAAACTGATTTTAAGATTGATTTGGATCAATATACGTGGACATGAAGTGTCTGTGGACAAAATGTTAACAATGTTAAATGGCAATTCACAGTACAAAAATAAAGACAGGATTGAAGAAAAAGGAAGAAGGGAAGAGGAACTAAAGACAATAAGATAGAAAAATATAAAAAGAAAATCAAAAATGACTATGGGGATGGAATAATATTAAAAAATAACTGTAAAGGTAACACAAATATGCTAATGAAAAGAAATAAGCAATACTGATCAAACATATGAGTAAAATTTTTTGTAGTATAATTTAATCAATGAAAGGTGTATAACATATAACAAATTGACTTATTCCACTTAGAAGACTATTTCTCACATGCTCAGTAAAACCAATTTTCTTCTAGAAATTTCTGTAGGATTGAAGCTTCCTGGGTGTACCTCCATGTACATTGCTGCAGATAGTGTTGGATATTTTAGCTTTTGGTTGAGTTTTCACATTTTCAAAACTATATCAAACTGGAAAAGACAAAACATAATGGGATGTTTGGAAGCACCCAAATCAAGGGGAAATAACAATCATATAATATAAACAGTGAAAAAAAACAGCAAACACTAAGCAGATCAAAATTATCCTGTCAACTTTAAGAGAAGTGAAAGAATAGTCAGGATAAGTGGTACTCCTGGATATGTGGAATGGTCTGATATGAAGAGCCAATGAATAGGTAGGGGAAATAAGGAGAGCTCGTTAAAATTTGAATCAACTTTTAGATTTCTGGATTCTCTGTTTTCTAACAGGGATGTATTAAGAAACTCCAGTTAATGCCTGAACTGACCTAGACACTATACGTACACTCCTGGAGTAATAAAATTTTTTTCTTGCTAATCATGGCAAACATTGCAAGTGTGAGACTGTGACCTCTAAATTTTCACATCCAAGAATTCTAGATCCCTGTACGCCTTGGGAAATACACAGTCCTTCAGAGTCCCAAACTTTAAATATCCTTGAATTTTAATAAAAGAAAGAACCTTGACCATGTATGTAGAAATTAAACTCTACTATAGACTTGTATATTCCTTTAATAGATTAAGTAGGACAGATCATTAGAGAAAAGCACTTTCCACATGAATCTTAATCCAGTATAAGTAATAGCTTGAAGCCGGGTTGTGGTAGCATACTTCTTTATTCGCAGCACTCGTGAAGTACAGGCAGACGATCTTTGTGAGTCTGAGACCATCCTGTTATCTCTGTGGCTTTCACTATTTTTATTCTGCTACCTCCCAGCGACCTAATATGGCTTCAGACCAGTACACGTGTAAGTAAATACATCATTGTAACATTACAGTTGATTGATGATCTCTTAGTTATGTTCCATATGCTGCAGTTCCCAAAATGGAAAAGACCCTAACTTTCTTTTACATTTTGTGAAGGGTTAAGTCTTCCTTGGGTTTCAGTCATACATTTTGTTACATTAATTGTTGTATTTTTTAGCATTTTTCCTCCATTATTTAATTTAAATTAGAAACCAGAATGTTTTACATGTCAATCCCAGTTTCCTCTCCATCCCTTCCTCCCCTGCCCCCCACTAACTCCCTAAATATCCCATACCATTTCTGCTCCCCAGAAAGAGAGTGAGGTCTTCCATGGGGGTCTTCAGAATCTGTCATGTCCTTTGAGATTGGGCCTAGGCACTCCATGGTAGTCTAGGCTGAGGGAGTATCACAGTATTTGGAATGGGCTCCAAAAGTACATTCTATTCCTATGCTAGGGATAAGTACTGATGTACTACAAGAGGCCCAAAGATTGCTTAGGCCTCCTCAGTGAAACCCACATTCATGGGGTCTAGATCACTTCTATGCTGGTTTCCAAGTGTTCAGTCTGGGGGCCAAGAGCTCTCCATTGTTCATGTCAACTTTTTCTGTAGGTTTCACAAGCCATGTCTTGAGCACTTTGCTCATCACTCCTCCTTCTCAGCAACTGGATTCGAGTTCCGTTTAGTTTTTACTTGTGTGTGTCTGCTTCTACTTCCATCAGCTGCTGGATAAGGGCTCTAGGTTGACATATAAGTTAGTCATCCATCTAATTATCAGGGGAGGACCTTTGAAGAACCCTCTCCACTGTTGCTTAGATCATTATTACAAAGTCCATGCTGATTCCAAAAATTAATTTGCCAATAATATTCCCCACCACCAAATATGATAACATAACCATGTATATTAATTAACTTGTAATTTCATGATAAATTTTATCAGCAATCATTTTTACAAAGGTTATATATATATGTATATATATATGAATATAAAGATGTAATTAATTTATTAATTATATATATATATAATATATATATATATATATATGTGTGTGTGTGTGTGAATATGAAGACCTAATTAAATTAATATTAGATTCCTGTTTTTTGTGCTTGTTGCCATTTGTTCTTCCATCCTTGCTTCCTCGTTTTTACATTTCTGCATTCCTAAACATCCTTTACTTTACTGTTTTATTACCACCTACACATTTTCATTTCTAATTTTACTTGCTTATATATCTTTATTTTTTGTGCCTTCCTTTCCTTTTTCTTTGATCAAAAATTACCTATTTCTTTCATTTTTTATCTTAAATGTTAAAAATGGTTCTCCTGAATCAACTACATGTCAAACCTTTTTGTATGTAGGCAAAAAAGTTCCCAATTATTAACTTGTGATCTTGAAATCCCTATCACATTGTGTGAATTTTAGGCATCAATTTTTGCCAGTAGTTGAGAAGCATTAAAAAAGCAGAAGGCTTTTTTTTTCTTCATTTTGTATATTAGCAGACACTGAATCTACCATTCTGCCAAGAATGGTGTTCAAAACCAGTGAAATAGAAAAATATTCCTGTGTCAAATTTTCTTGATGATTGCTGATTAACTACCAAAGGTATGTCTTGAAATATTAGACTTACTTTAATTTTTGCAGTTTTTTAAAATGTGGTCACAACACCATGGAGTAATTTCACTATCAATATTTAAAAACTTTCGAGCTATTGTATTCCCTTTGAAGCCACTCTTCATGGGGATGATATTCAAATCATATTTGGAATAATGTATTTCAAGATTTCTAAACTTTGTGAATGTTAACATCACTTAGGAATTACTAGGTTAACAAATAGTGAGGTATATATATATATATATATATATCTTACCTAACCTACCCTGAAAGATTTTGGAGAGATTAAACTCAACTGAGAATGAGGGAAACCTGGCAGGTTGAACAACACAGCAAATACCAAGAACCAGAACCAGGGTAATCTTATTTTCTTATGACATCATTTAGGCTCTGTTCCATTTGTACACTTTATTCAGCTATGATATGTTAGTTCTTATGTTATTATATTTCATCTCACTTTTATTATGCAGGTAATGAAAGAAATACACATAGGTGTTTAAACTATAAAACTTCACTCGAATAAATATGCATATGTTTAATAGTAGTCAAATATTAATATGCTATATAAATTTAGATTAATAGCTTATGTGTTAGCAGTTATGATATAAAATTTTTATAGTTACACGTAGGCTTTGATACACACTCAAATTGTATCTATCAGTTTTGTTTAAAATGTTCACCTCTTCAGTTTTCTTTGTCCACATTTCCTACTTCTGGAATTATTTCTTATGGTCACAAGTAGAGAAAAATCATAAGATGTTGACTTGATTGGCTTGTAAATTTTCTTATGAGATTGATTATGGAAAAAGTGTTCCGTCATAGGAGTATTGGCATGTAAATAGCCCTCTCTCTGAAACCAGGACAGTGAAATTTATTGTTGTTGAAGTGTGCTGGTAACACACGTCTGGAGAATGTTCTTGAATTCATGAGGAGAACAGGGGTGATATTATTAGCATATTAATTTTGTGAAGTAGATATTTACATACAAAACTTGAGTCTGTTAAACTGTGGGCCTTTTGAAGAAATTATTTGTTTTACGTGAGAGACTTAAGTGTGTAAGACAGACAGATGTTCAAGACAGGAAGTTGATTTTTAAATTGGAAAACAATAGATTCTCTTCTTGGAGTTCTTTATATTTCTTTGTAATTTTAGTCTGTATTTTCAACATTTCCTCAATCTTTCAGGTTTTTCTCCTTATTTTCTTTCCTTTACTGTGTTCCTCAAAACATAGTTCTATAATATCATAAAATTCAATGTTGAAAATCTTTAGAATTTCATTAATTAAATTCATTAATTTACACATATATTTTATTCTATTCTCCTAAAGCATAACGTTAATCTAAGTATCAACTCAAGGATTTTTTTGAAAACATGAACCTTAGAAAATTTGAAGATTTGCACCAAATACTGTTTTCTGCTCTATTTCGGTAGAGGATTTTAACAATATTGGAATATTGAAAGAAAAGGAAGTATTCAAAGAATCATCCTTGACCTATTCAGAGAAACTTTAACTAAGGAAATGCAAGGACATTAATGATAAAAATGATAAACACCAACAATTACTCCTCAAAACAAACAAACATCATACAAAAAAACAGAGCATAGTTCCTTGTTTTGAAGTGTGGAGTTAACAGGGCATGAGAATTATATGATCAAGCCCAAATACTCTGAGGAGAGAAATTGCCTAATTATAAAAATAAAAATAAACCTGGCACAGGGTCAACAGATTTTTAGGTGTCTATCCATGCCCAAAGCCATTATCCTGTGGGGGAGGGGGAACTCTAGGGATGTCAAGTTTATTCATGGCCTAGTATCTTTCCTGAGATATTCCTTTAAATAATGGGATCATGTTTATTGAGCATATTTTAGGCACAAGAGTGTAATTTGATTGCAGTGAAATGGACATTAGAAGAAGGAAAAAGAAACATGAAAATATAGAGAAACCTTGCCTCAAAAGGGATAAAAAGTGGGGAACTATTGCTGAGTTAGAGAACAATATAGTTTCACTAGAGTGTAAGTACACACTGCTTATGGAGACACATGGCATGACTGAATATTGTTCCTGAACTACACAGAGAGCAGATGTCCCACTTAGTAGAAATAAGTAAGATGATTAAGAGGACTGTGTTTGCTCACCTACACATGATGGTTCATAACTGTTTATAGCTGCATTATCAGAGTATCTGACTCACTCTTCTGCCTTTCTTGGCACTGGGCACTTGGCACTGGGCACCAGGCACTGGGCACTCAGGTGGTGAACATAAGTATGTTCTGGCAAAATATACACACAGAATATACATATAAATATTTAAAAAAATATCTGTGCATAAGTTCATACTTCATTAATCTCAGTATTTTAGATGTGAAGGCATGGGAATTTATGGAAGTTTGTGGCCTATCTGGTCTATATAATTTTTTTCAAGAATGCCAAGCCTACTCACAAAACTAAAATAATATAATAAAAATAATGATAATGCAAAATGATAATGATACTAATAGCAATGCAAATAACACATAAACATTTGATGCGCACTGTGTTGGCAGTGGATAAAAAACTCAGCTCTGGGAAATGGGAAAAGCAAGAGGGTCCGTTGAGGGAGTCTTTGACTCAAACTTGGGTTATCTCTGAGATAAATTGTAAAAAATGCATGTGATAACTAATTTTGCAAAATGAGGTCACAATAATTTCAACTGAGGACTCATTACTGGAGAACAAAGGAAACCAATTATGGGAATATTGAACCTTGCGTTCTATTTATAGGGACGTATTTAAAGTGAAGGCAGGAGTTGGAGAAGGGGAAGAAACTGAGTGCAGTGGCATGGTGAGATTGTGGAAAGCATGTTTTTAGTGAAAGTTTACTAAGAAACTTTCTCAAAAAAGCATGAAGTTGAGATTTGACTCAGAAATAAGACTCGGTTGTCTGCTGAGCAGCATGGTCATTGGTGATAACTGGCCTCAAAGATTTGGCTGTATATTTTCCATTTTTTGGAAAATAAAAAATGAGAAGGAGAGAAGAAAAGGAGAAGATGAAGGGGGAAGTGAATTAGGAGAAGTGAGAAAGAAGCAAAGAAAGAAAGAAAGAGAAAGAAAGGGAGGGAGGAGTCTCTGAGGTTGAGATTGGTGCCAAATGGCTGCATTCTCTATCTCGGTCCACTGTGGGTGTCAGAGGGAGGATGTGATGATCCAGGCAGTCATTGCCATGAGAAGGAGATGCTGTATCAATAAAATAAATTACATGCTGTATTATCAAATATTACCTTCAATAAAATGTATAATTCCATAAATGGCATTTTTATGAAAAATAGTTTTTTAATCTTTTAAATTATTTCAACAAGTATTTTTTAGTTACAAAATGAGTCACAGCATTTAAACCTACAATTAACAAGTGTTGAAAACATCATTAAAATGCCCCTAATCTATCTATTTGCCAAAATTCTTGCATTTTGAGAGGAGTATATATAATTATTAATATTCCACACTAAAGCCATGGTAGGTATATCTTATCCTGTTAAATAAACCATAATCAATTTATGAAATGATTACAGTTATAATATTCTTTGTCTGAGAAACAGAATACATTTTGATTTTATAAATAATTTCTCATTTACTCAATGAATAGAAAAGTTTCACAAAAATTCTGTCTTCTGGGATTTTAATTTTCAAAAGTAATCTTTGTATATTCGCAATGTAATATAGAAAAGAATCCCTGTTTTCTGTTGTTATTTAGAATTTAATACAGGTGTCATTTTAACTTGCTTATTATATATTGCTAGTTATAATTAACCTTTGTAGATATAATTATCTTCTAGTGATATAGGAGAAGTAAAATCCTGCATTTTCTGACTTTCTGATTTTGTCTCTATGTTTGCACTGTAGTTTATACTTCATCCAAAATACAGTTTGGTTATAAAACTTCATTTTTATTGTGTAAATGTGTGTAGGTACAGATTTCTTTTCATGTGTACACATGTATAGGCCTGAAGTCAATCACATGTGTGCTTCCTGAAGAGGTGTCCACTTTATGTTTTGTGACTTTCAATAAGAACTTGGACACATTGAGCAAGCTAGGCCATCTATAACTCAAGAAACAGGAACTTTACTGTCTGTCACCCCAGGGCTGGGATAATAATTGTTTTCCACCTCCCCAGTGATTTTTGTATGTATTTTGACAATGAACTTTATGAACAGAGCTGTCTATGCAGTATATTAATAATTTCTAAATGATACAATAATTCTTTATTTGTTATTTAACAGTAAAATTGTTCTTTCCACTTTATGTGTATTAGAGCTTGGATTTCTCTATGGGTATCTGAGGATATTAAGCTGTGTGCTTTCTTTCATCTTTAAATTTCTAATTTCCTTAATTTTGGATATTATTTATAACTTACAAACTTATCTCTACTTGCAAAATTTGGATGATTCTGTGGAAAAAATACTCTGTGATATTTTCCATGAGAAAGAGAGTTGTATTTGCTGATTGAGTGAAATTTTTAAGGGTTAAATAATAAGTTAAAACCTATGTCCATTAAATTCTATGAAGTGTATGTTCTCAATGCTGTCTTTTTCTCTTATTGCTATATAATATGTTTGCTTTATTTTATTTCTATTTTGTATGGTCTCCATTCATTATTACATACACAGACACACAACAAAAATTTGAATTTTTTTATAGTACCAATTAGAATTAATTTCATTTTTTACTTTTTCCAACTTTTTAATTTTAATTTGAAACAGGATTGTTTTACGTGACAATCCAAGTTCCCTTCTCCCACCCGTACTCCACTATGCCCCCAACTAAAACCTTATCTGTCATATATCTTTTCAGCTCACCCTGGATGGTGAGGCCTTCCATATGGTGTCATCAGACTCTTTCGTTTCCTTTGGAGTAGGGCCTAGGCCCACCCTAATTTGTCTTGGCTCAGGGAGTATTCCTCTATATGGTCTGAGATCCCAAAGTCCACTGCTATGCTAGGGATAAATCCTGGGCTTCAACAGGAGGTCCCATAGACTTCTGAGGTTTCCTCACCAAAAAACATGTTCCTTGTGTCTGGATCAGTCCCATGCTGGTATTCCAGCTATCAGACAGGAGCAAGAGTTCCTGGATGTTCAGGAGAGCTGTTCCTTTGTGTTTCACCAGCTTGGTCTGGATCTCTGTGCTATTCTCTGGTTCTTCTCTGCATCTGGGTTCCAGTTCAGATCAGTGATTATTTATGGGTGTCTGCTTCTACTTTCACCAGCTGCCGGATGCAGGCATATAAGTCAGTCATCAATCTCATAATCAGGGGAGGGCATTTAAGGTAGCCTCTCCTCCATTGCTGAGATAGTTACCTGGTGTCATCTTTGTAGATCTCCAGACATTTCCCTAGTGCCTCATTTCTCTGTAAACCAAAAATGTCTCCCTCTATTATGATATCTCCATTCTTGTTATCGTGTATTCTTCCCCTGACTCATATTTTTCTGGTCCCTCATGATCTCAGCATCCATCTTCCTCTCCCCTTCTCACTCTCTTAGCTCCCAACCCCCTCTTCCCGTGTTCCCAATTTGCTCAGCAGATCTTGAACCTCTGCCCTTCTCCAGGGGACCATGTATATCTCTCATAGGGTCCTCCTTGTTTATTAGCTTCTTTGGCAGGAAACACTTTTAACAACTAAAACATACCCCAAAGCCCCTTTTTCTAAACATTTATTCACTTTGTGACCCCTGAAATGGTGCCATCCCAGTTTACCATAAATATTCTCTATACACCTTTCCTGAAAATATTCATAAACAGGCATATCAATGTGTGTCATAGGTAACTCCAATGACAATGAAATTTACAGTGGACGTAAAATATAATATCACATTTTCCAATTTGTATCATTTATTACTTTTCTATTTCACAGTATTAAATTTAATGTATATGTGGGTTTCTCTTAATAGGTGTGTGCACTGGAATTAAGTGCCTGCTGAGTTCACAAGAGGGCATCAGATATCCTTGAATTTGATGTACAGAAAATTTACCAAACAGATTATCACAGAGCTTTACCATTTATAAGTTATTCTGCTCAAAATCTGTTTAGATCATTTTTGTGTGAATGCCTGCTTGGATTTTTAAATATTTTTCCTCCATGCATGAATTTATCCTTATGCCTACCTTCTCATCCTTCTACCTACATATGACATTTAAGCATTTTGGTAATGATTTTCGTGTAGCTAATGTATGGAAGAAGTTTGTCACACCTATTCTATCCTCCCTCCCTTGTTCCTCTTTTCTAAGCACATGGTACCTCTGCCATTTTGCTTCATGAAGATAACAAGAGCCCATTGTTAATACAAGTGTGGGGAATCTCTATTGGTATTAAGATGCAGATTAACACTCTAGTTTTCCTAGCTGTTGCATAATGTAGACAAACACTGTTTCCTCGTAGTGAAAATTAGCAGGAACACAAACTTCTATGTAAGGAAAAAATGATTTTTTTAAAAAAGAAAATAGATAGAAAATCATTTGCACTCATTTCCTTGCATTTTTGCCCTCCATTATTCACATTCATCCTGAAATATATGACTCATTTTTTAAATTTTATTTCATTTTATTCCAACTTAGTCAAATTCCCTGTGAGAACTGTCATGGCCCATGTTTAGAAAGATTTGAAGAAATAATCATTAATATCAAGTCACTCTTCCTGGGATAAAAGTGTGTTATCACAAGTGGAATAATCATTATCATAGTGACAAATTGTAATTTAAGATAGTTATTGGCTTCAAAGGTGTTATGATATGGTCAGGTTGCTTACAATTCTTGTTTGTTCCATAAAAAGTAAAACAAGCTTGAAATGATACAAGACATATCCTGGCATTCTATACATAGTGGATGTAATAGACCATATCAATTATAAGCACTCTCCCAGAGGATGAAAAAAAAAAGTGTCTACAAACAACATAGTGGATAGCTTTTTCCCAGGAATCAGTACAAATTACCAAAAATTAATCAACTTTTATGTAGGCTCATTACTTGATGAGGGATTCTGGAATTGGAGAATCAAAGGTAATTTCACAGAGAAAATAATAACTTTACAGGTGTCCAGAGAAAACTGTTTGTCCTTGTTTCTTGTTGCATAGATGCTCTATAAGTATGGTTGTTTGTTAGTATGGCTGCAATTTTTGTGCCCAATGTGGATATGTGTGTGTGTTTTTATTTCTCTCTTGTATGTCACTCCATGAGTGGGTGGGATTGTTTTAGCATGTGTGAGGTGTATTAGAATGAGACAGAATGTTAGATCATAAATGTTGCCTGTTAACACTGGTGGAATTCCATATTCCCATATCATGGGCCAAGGAAGTAGATAGCAGCTGAGATGCAATGTTATCAATGGATATCTTGCCATCCCAAGATAATTGTCCCATACAACCTTTAATGACAGTGTACTTGGAAATTGATTTTCTTAACAAGGCCATGGCCAAATCCCTGAAAGTTGGTTTGTAGCTATTAATATTAGCCAATTGAAGATTACCTATTATCAGGGAAGATGATCTTTGGAAAACCAGTTCAAACACCTATAGTAAGAAATTACCAATACGGAGTCAGGTAGAAATATAAGGGTATTTAATAGGGAAAAGCCTTACTTACAGAGCGAACCAGCCAGCCAGTGGTAGTCTGTACAGCAAGCAGCAAAGAGAAACCGAAACCGAAAACGCAGTCCCCTACTCACTCTGACCACGCCCTCACAAGCCCTCAGGTACTCTTGTAGCCAGCCCCTAAGAAGGCGTGGCTACAGCTTCCCCTACAATTCCCCTTTTAGTCTAAAAGAGGATTAAAACTTAACAGTATAAAGGTAAAATATAAGAAGATAACTATCTATTTTAACTAAACCCTAAAGTCATAAACAATAGGAAGCTATTCCTAACTAGGTATATACACTATCCTAAGTGACAACAATGGGGAAAGGGGGCGTAGCATTTTCCAAGTTACTTCCTGCTGAAATGGGACGATGATAGTCATGTGGGGTCCTGTAGAAAGAAAATGTTAGTATCCAGTCCATGTTAGATGGGATTCACTTGATTGAAGATCTCGCTTGAAATCCTCAACTTGATTGAAGTCAGTACCCGAACCTCTGGCCAGAGTGTCAGTTGAAATGGAGCAAGTTGGATCCAGTGCAGTCGAGGAGATGTGGCCCATTTTCTTTCCAGGGTGTCCAGGGATTGCTGTCAGGCAGGTCTTCATTGGCTGTGTGGGACTCAAACATAAACAGTTAGCAGAGAAATGTTTGCTTGTGTATGTACACATGCTAGGGAATGCAACCATGAGAGCATAACAATTATGAAAGGGTGTACACCTTGAGAGAAAGATCCAAGAAAAGACAAAGACAGTCCCCAAATTCTTCTTTTATTCTGTATTACATCAATTGGCTTCTTGATACAACACAGAAACACAAAAGCTTAGTTAAATAATGTGCTTGGATTTTAGAGGAGGAAAGCCAAATCCACCTCTAAATCCAGCATTGGTTTAATTGAATAGAGACTAGGAAATAAAGAGAAATAGAGTTTTTTTGAGAGACAGCTGTAAAGTTTACCGTATGGCACATTCCTTCTATTTGATGGTTATAGCTACCTTTTCTTCTTAAGTATCTACACATGCAGTGTCCTTTGCCTTCTGAAGATGAGTTTTCCTGTGAAGATAAAAGCAAAACACTTCCCTTTCCTTTGGGAGGCTTCTATTTAGTTTATAAGAAATACCTTAGTAGAATACCTGTCATTTGTCCTTGTCGAGAGGTTTTTCCTTTTCCAGTCGAATCTTGATCAACTTTGATGGTATCCAAAGTTTTTCTTCTCCTGTAGAAACCAATGCAAAACCCCTACTCCAACGTAATACATGTCCTGGTTTCCATGCAGAGGTTAGTACATCTTTGAAGTATACTGGCTGATTGAGTTCAGCAGTTTTTTCTGTAGTCCAGTGTCTTTCTGCAGCTGTTTGTCCTTTTTCATTGGCATTAAGAAAGTTTAGTGTTAATAAAGCATTATGCAACCTATGTTTGGGGGGTTTAGTCTTTCAAGCTTGTTTGTTGATCATCTCCTTAAGTGTTCTATTAGATCTCTCAACCACTGCTTGTCCTGTAGGATTGTGTGGTATACCAGTAACATGCTTTATGTTATAATATTTGAAAAATTGTTCCAATGTTGGAGCATTGTCAGTTTTTATTTGTGTAGGTATACCCATAACTGCCATTACCTCTAGAAGGTGTGTAATAACAGAATCAGCTTTTTTAGAGTTAAGAGCAGTAGCCCATTGGAACCCTGAGAATGTGTCTATAGTATGATGCACATATTTCAAATTTCCAAACTCTGTAAAGTGAAAGAAATCCATCTGCCAAACCTCATTTTTCTGAATGCCCTTAGGATTACAACCTGCTGGCAATGGAGTTTGATTATAAAAGGAACAAGTAGGACAGTTTTTTACTATCTCCTTTGTTTGTTGTCAAGTGATAGAGAAGTCCTTTTTTAAACCTTTGTTATTTACATGATGTTTCTTATGAAATTTTGAGGCTTCTAGCACATTTCCAATTAATAAACGATCAATCTCATCATTGCCTTGTGCTAGTGGGCCAGGCAGACCCGTATGGGATTTGATATGTGTAATATACATAGGATTACTTCTGTTTCTGATAGTTTCCTGTAATTGTAAAAACAGAGAAGTTAATTCTGTATTATCAGGAACAAATTCTGCAGTCTCAATGTGTAACACGACTCTCTCTGCATACTGAGAATCAGTAACTATATTAAGCATGGGTTCTGTAAAATCCTTAAGTATCATGAGAATTGCATATAATTCTGCCTTCTGTACAGATGTATATGGACTTTGAACTACTTTACTTACCTCACCTGCTTTATAACCTGCCTTACCTGATTTGTTGGCATCAGTGTAGAAGGTAAGAACTCCAGAAATGGGAGTTTGTCTTACAATACGTGGAAGAATCCAGACTGTCTTTTTTATGAATTTAATTCTGTCAGTTTTGGGATAGTTGTTGCTAATTGTTCCCAAAAAGTCAGTAAGAGCTATTTGCCAATATTCATTATCTTTCCATAAGGAAGAAATTTCTTCATTAGTTAAAGGTACTATAATTTCTGCTGGATCTTTTCCAGTCAGCTGGCGAAGTCTTAATTTACCCTTTAAAATCAAATCAGAAATCTTTTCTATATATGTCTTTAACTTTTTATTCTGTTTATGTGGCAGAAATATCCATTTCAATATAGTGTCTTCCCTCTGCATCAGAATTCCAGAAGGGTATTCTCTGGATGGCAAGATAACCAGAATACAGTCTAAATTAAGGTTTATCCGATCTACATGTGCATTCAATATTCTGTTTTCTACCCATTGTAACTCTTTTTCTACCTCATCAGATAATATTCTAGGACTGTTTAGGTCCTTATCACCTTTAAGGGCCATTTTTAAATGCTTTAAGTCATGTCCTTCTACACAAATAATTGTCTGTAATTGAGAAATTTCCCCTAATAATTTCTGAAGAGAATTAAGAGTTTGATACCGATCTCTCCTAATTTGTACCTTTTGAGGTTTGATTCTCTGTAAGTCTATCTTGTAACCTAAATAGTTAATAGAATTTCCTCTTTGTATCTTTTCTGGTGCAATCTGTAATCCCCAGCGAGGCAGAACTTCCTTCACCATTTCAAACATACGTTCCAAAGTTTCCTTATTAGAATCTGATAAAAGAATATCATCCATGTAATGATAAACAAGAGATTGTGGAAATTTCTTACGAATTATTCCCAAAGGTTGCTGTACAAAGTGCTGACACAAAGTAGGGCTATTTAGCATTCCTTGTGGCAAAACCCTCCATTGATATCTCCTAACTAGAGCAGTGAATTATTAAGAGTTGGTACAGTAAATGCAAATTTGTCTCTATCATTTTCCTGTAATGGTATTGTGAAAGAACAGTCTTTTAAATCAATGACTATGATAGGCCATCCTTTAGGTATTAAGGAAGGTAATGGCATTCTAGGTTGCAGAGAGCCCATTGGTTGAATTACCTTATTTATAGCTCTCAGGTCTGTCAGCATTCTCCACTTACCTGACTTCTTTTTGATGACAAGATACAACGATAATTCAATAGGACTGCTTACGAGTCCTCTTAAAATGTGTCTCAGCAAATTAGCTGTTTCCCTGGTACTAAACTTTCTACTAAAGGCGCTAGCTTTACAGAGGTCATAGGAGGCCATATTGTCTACCCACGACTGTTTCATCCTAACAAGATAAGCAAGCTGTACAATTCGCGCAAAGGGCCTTTGGCTCCTCTGAAGGTCCATCATTTGTACCTAGTTTCTGTATAGCGTGGATGGTTGGTAACCGTTTTCCATAGCGTCTTACCAGATGTTTTTCATAATTTGTATCTGACACTGGAGGAATATTAATCTGAGTATTCCATTGCTGTAAGAGATCACGACCCCAGAGATTTATGGCTATATCTGCCACGTATGGTTTTAGTATCCCTTTCTGTCCTTCCGGTCCAATGTAGACCATTGATTTAACACTCTGTCGAACTCTAGATAGAGTTCCAATTCCTAAAAATTGTACATTTGCCTCTCTAAGAGGCCATTTCTGAGGCCAAGACTTTTGAGTAATAATAGTTACATCCGCCCCAGTGTCCACTAAGCCAGAAATAACTTTATTATTAATTTTAACTTTTAACTGAGGCCTTTTATCATTAATAGAAGCTTGCCAAAATATGCGTTTCTCATTTTGTCCATTCACACTTGATTTTTCATCACTATTCAAACTACCATCTAGAGCAATATCTTTTAACAATTATTCATTCACACAAATAAACATGACAAAGAACTGTCTATTGTTCCTGTGAGAGATTGTCTTCCACTGCTATTGGGAATGACCTGACCTTTCTCGATGTGGGGGGCTTCTTGAGGCCCCCCTCGGGGTTTCCCGACCTTAAGGGGTTTCCTTGTATGTCCCTGGTCGATCTACATTCATTGGTCCAGTGTCTGCCCTTACCACATCTTCTACACAATCCAGAAGGCAGTGGCCTTCCATATGAGGCATTGTTAGAATTCATTTGTCTACAATTTCTCTTAGTATGTCTTAGTATGTTTTACCACAGTTGAAACATCTAGGTTCCTGGAGCCTTCGTGGTCTCCAGGGGAAGGCTCTTCCTACCCAAGGTTCTGGTTCATAGTAGTAGTAACCTCTAGCCTCTTGGTATCTATGTTGACCTCTGTAAGGTGCTTCTCCTTGCCAAGCCCTTACATCCTCACCTCTAGAACTTTTAATTTCCTGTTGCCGTTTTAAACCTTTGGAGATGGCTTCTCCTACCCAAGCTCCAGTATCTTGCACATTATAGTCAATGTTGGCTGCATATAAAACCCATTCTTCTAACGGAGCTGATCTGATCTTTAAAGGCAAAAGTATTCTTTGCATATAGGGTTCACATTTT